>NC_034192.2:62134196-62214196 GCF_002021735.2 Oncorhynchus kisutch
GCAGCCAAGGAACACCGCGAGGGGTGTGACATGGTCATTCATGTAATGAGGGATGGGGGGGAAAAAAAACATGTTTGTTACAGCATGACAATAATGTTCAGTACATGGGGTAAATACTTACATCACCTTTTAGGGTAATAACATTAAATAGAATAGAATACATCATGTTAATATCAACAATCATTATCGCTAACCTTTCAGTTACTTTCATCTATGTTTCATTATTCCATGTCTTCTTGTGATACAAGCATAGGGCACGATGAGCGCCAATAGCATTTGGAAGCATGATATGCTAATAAAGCTGTGGTCAAAACATTTTTTTATTTTTTTATTGGTTTTGAAATGTTCATGTAAATTGCTCGGAGATCAAAGTCAATATTCAAACCACTAGGGGTCAGAGTTCTTAGGAAGAAGAAGATCCAATGGGCCTCCCTCTGTGAGATGGGTGCCAATAATGTCTGAGTGGGCTTAATTTGAAACTCGCTCAACTAAAGAGGATAAGGGGAAACTATCAGAGGCTAGGGCGGACTAGTTGAGACTGGCAGGCTGACTTTAAGCCAAGTTCCTCTGGAAGGCTACATCATAATTGCTAATAGGGTTGAAAGCAGGCTTGGGGCAGGTCTTTTGAGATCCTCTCTTCCTCCCTAGGATTAGCATGTTTAAGAGGCTTCCTTTCAGCAAACTAGAATGGACGTTGTAACTATAAGGACTAGGATTGAGGAGAAAAGGATTTACCAATTTGGCAATATTGTCCTATTTTCAAATGACTTGTAGCTAGCTATCCTTATAACCTTATAAGAGTTTGTTGAATGCATATTGAATAGGCTGCATTTGACTGTACATGTTTGTCTGCAAAGCACTAGCTAGCTAAGTAGGACTTCCAGTTTGTTTCCAAACTCATTCCATGGACATATTCCCTTTCTTTTCCCTCTCGAACACATTGCTGTGCCTCCACAGTATTTGTTTTCAAGTATTTCATAAGGAATTATGAATTGTCATTGGAATATAATGGAGACTGCAACATTGTTTTGTTCTTATTATTAATGGTTTATCTATTTATCCAAATGTTGGATACATAGAAGCTGACTATTAATTCATCTGAATTCCTTAATATTGAGGAAAAAAACTATAGCTTCATGATACTTGTGAGAGATGACTTGATCTCTCTCTGGGCTGTAGACATTTCTTTGCTGATAAGATAATAAAGAAATATCTTGGTTTATGGCTTTACAAGGGTTGACAAGTGTGGATTGAGATACCAATACAGCTAGCGGCATTGAATCATTAACACAATCTCTCTTTTAGAAGTAATATTCATTCCATATTCAATTCAATGCTAAAATTATACAATACAAAAGAAGCTAAGGCACTGGACTCAATTCATTTGAAAACAGCATTGCAGGTTTTTACACAGTAGTTACTTTTTCTCATTCATTAAAATTCACAATGTTCTGTATAGTCTGGTATGACGACTTCCAGACAGTTTCCAGAACTTGAGATGTGAGTTCATTCAGTCACAAAGACAACAATCCTCTTTCTGATTTTCCTTTTCTTGCAATAGGACTTGTATTTCCATATGAGCAGGGTTTGAGTAAAGAGTATATATTGCTCTCTTTACTAGTTAAAATGTTTAAATAAGACATGCAATTTGACTTGGTGCAGAGCTCATCAATATGAAATTGGTGCAGCAGAGTGAGACTGAACGAAAGGAGATAGGTCTGGATAGACACCATCTCCATTAATCGACAGCCAGTTTGCCATTTTCTGAAGCGTCCATCTTTGTCGATTAGGAACTTCACAAGACATAAAACACAACAAATATTTTTGAGGTTTCTCCTTGACAACAATATGGAAACACTAAAAATGTGAATCAAACCTCTAAATGCTTGATATCTTAGATCAAATTTTAAAAATCAAATCAAATCAAAATGTATTTGTCACATGCGCCGAATACAACAGGTGTGGACCTTACAGTGAAATGCTAACTTGTAAAACCCTTAACCAACAAAAGCTGTTTTTAAGAAAACATTTATAAAACAGAAATATAACAAATAATTAAGGAGCAACAATAAAATAACAGTGTCTTCATATGTTGACGACGTAGCTATCATCTGAGTAATACAGACGTATCCCTTTTCTCCAGTACTGTATAACCCCCGGTATATCCCTTTTCTCCAGTACTGTATAACCCCCGGTGTATCCCTTTTCTCCAGTACTGTATAACCCCCGGTATATCCCTTTTCCCCAGTATTGTATAACCCCCGGTATATCCCTTTTCTCCAGTATTGTTTAACCCCCGGTGTATCCCGTTTCCCCAGTATTGTATAACCCCCGGTGTATCCCTTTTCTCCAGTATTGTATAACCCCCGGTATATCCCTTTTCTCCAGTACTGTATAACCCCCGGTGTATCCCTTTTCTCCAGTATTGTATAACCCCCGGTATATCCCTTTTCCCCAGTATTGTATAACCCCCGGTATATCCCTTTTCTCCAGTATTGTTTAACCCCCGGTGTATCCCGTTTCCCCAGTATTGTATAACCCCCGGTGTATCCCATTTCCCCAGTATTGTTTAACCCCCGGTGTATCCATATTCCCTACTTGTCCAATACATCAGGTATTTGTTCTTGTTATCTGTCAGTCAAAATTGGATACCAATAGAGTTTATAAGATTTAATAAATCCCCCCCTGTTGCTCTCAGCCCCCTAAATTATGAGGCGCTTGAAGATATGTCTGCAGTACCAAATTATTAAATGCTTTTTCTTGATCCCAGAGGTGTCAGCCACACCATAAGAAATACAATTTCACAATATGGTGATGATTACAAGGAGGAAGCTAAAAAAGAGGCGATGAAGTCAACAGAATGGGGGCGGCAGGGTAGCCTAGTGGTTAGAGATTTGGGCCAGTAACCGAAAGGTTGCTGGATCGAATCACCGAGGTGACAAGGTACAAATCTATCATTCTGCCCCTGAACAAGACAGTTAACCCACTTGTTCCCCGATAGGCAGTCATTGTAAATAAGAATTTGTTCTTAACTGACTTGCCTAGTCAAATAAAGGTTAAAAAAAAAATAATGTTAAAACAACAACTGTGTTGTATACTGTCCCAAATTCAACCGAGTGGGTTGTGATTCTAACGCAGCACCTTGGGTTGAACACTTGACCTAACTGCTGGGTAAATTAGACTACATTACAGGGTTTCTGGGTTAAAACAAGCCAGGAAATTGGGTTTGTGGGATTGACCCAACAGCTGGGTAAATGTATGTTACTTTCTGTGTCATCCTAATTTAAATGTTGATTATATATATATATTTGTTTTACCTTCTCTACCATCCTACCCCCCTTCCATTTCCTACAGACACACAATCAAAATACAATGTTGCTGCTTTTCACAAAGTACATTTTTTTTAAAGAACATTGAAAAAAACCGATTGTCTAAATATGTACTGTTTCACAGGGTACGATTTCACAATTAGAACGTATATTATTTCACAAACCAAAACAGTCCCAAACAAAAGACTGAAGCCTCAGTTGAACTTGATGTGCACACAAAGCGTACGTGTGTAAAAGACACTGTCTGTCTGAACTGGTATTAAACACAGATCTGTCTGATCAGACCGTGTCAGAGCTAATCAATAGATGTTCACAGACAGACAGACAGACAGACGGACGGACGGACGGACGGACGGACGGACCGACGGACCGACCGACCGACCGACCGACCGACCGACCGACCATGCTGTTTTGCCATACAGTAATGTTGAAAGGACAAGAGGCAAATATTATATGTGAAGGTCACTACTAAGGTCACGGAATAATGACTCATTACTTAACAACTGTATTTCATTCATAAAGCACATTTCACAATCACCAAAAATGTGACATGTGTATTTTTTTAAAAAATTGTTGTGATATAACAATACAAGCCCGGAACAGGCTTCTGTAGTTGAACTAAAGGCAAACGAGTCACGCACCATACTGTGGGCAAAAAGCAGGCACAAATGCATTTAAAAAAAGCTAACTAAAAGTCAATTTAGCAAAGCTATAAATAGTGCCTTAAAGAACATATTAGCATTGGAATGAGACACTCATGGCTCATCCATCCATTGATATATTAATTCACAGGAACACATCAGCCGTAGGGCTGTGCCTCCTTCTGTCACTTTTACATCCACTTATTGTTCAGTGGGGGAAAAAGACATGCTCACAAAAAGTCTTACTGCAAGGGGCTCCTGGCAGCTGAGTCACCGGGGTCTGTAGGAATTCCCATGCAGGGGCACAGTGAGAAAGTTGATAAACACATAATAGGACATGAAGCAGACGTCCAGTGCCCCAAGCAGTGTAACTTGCTCCAATGACGGTCCACTAATGACTGTAAACACTTGTGAGCGGTCCCCAAGAGCCTACCCACAAAATGGGTAGGGACTGGGTCACCTGTGACAAAACCATCGTTGGGAGTCAAAAACACGATGGAAATATTGTTGTTGTTTTTTAATTCGGGAATTTAATGTAAAAATACATTGTTATGTGCACTACGTCATCACGCTTTTATCCACAATAAATAGGCTTGCTGGAAACATCTCCGGTAGGAAAATATGCGTATTGTGTTATGCAGATTTTCTTTTTTAATATTCGTGTGAAAATCCGTTGCAAATTGGATGGAAATCTACCTAATGTCTTAGAGTGTGCAGTTATGTGTAACAGATTTTGAAATGCTGTTCCTTTCATTCAAGGTTTACAAAATGCCATCATCTAATTTCCCCATCAATCTCACTATGCCTATCCACTGCTTCATAGACTTACTGCAAGTCAATGAAAGACTTCCTGGTCTTATTGAAACCGGCTTGGAAAGTCTTCCTGCCAATCCTGTAGACTGGTGATGGGAGGGCCACTGGCAGAAGTCATGAAGCGACGTCACCTTGTGTTTCTGGACTGTTTATTGAATAACTTGATTGTTTCAGGATTTAAAAAAAATGGAAACGAGAATGTGAGACACCACCAACAGGGTAATTTCAAACTACACCTACACTTCAAATGAGAATATCTTAAGCCTGCTCCTCTCTGGGCTGGCAAAGCAAAAGTGTTTTTTTTTGTCATTGAAGACCGCAATCCAGATATCAGCGAGTTTTCCCGAGCAGATTTAAAATGTAGAAGTCCTGAGAAATCTATAGTAAAGCAGACAATAACTTTTAAAAAATATATATTTTATTAAACTTAAAAAAAAAAAATTTGACAGACAAAAACAATAAAAACTTAACATTTACATACATTTCCACATTTTTTTTATGACTGAACACTTGCTCAGATCTACATGAGCCGCGTACGACCTCAGATTGTGTAATGTTGTAGTAATTTTCCATTGTAGTTAATCACTAGTCTGACTAACACGTGACTCTTGAGGTCCTCCTGACTCCATTGTCTGGAATGGCTCTTTGATGTTGTCGGCAAAATGCGCTGATAATGAAGGGGGCTGTGATTTTACTGGTTGGCTCTCTTCTGTCTTTCTCCCACAGCCACACACAGCCCCTGAACCCCACCCCCTTCTATTACAATGGTTGGGTTTTCAAATACAAAACAAAGAGTAATCTCAACTAATCAAAACCCGTCTTACAATTTAATTGCAAATATTGCATTAACAAACAGCCTCCTTTCCAGCCCAGCGTGGTCACAGCTCACCCTGCGCTGTGAGTCTCGTGGGTCATGTCAGCTAGGCTAGTTAATTGCAGACGGGGCAATATTTTTTCACCTTGCTTGCTCGGGGATTTGACCCAGCGACCTATCAGTTACTGGCCCAACGCTCTTATTAAATGCTAGGCTTAATTGCTAGGGGGGAGATTTTAAGGGATAGTTTCACCTACATTTTTTTTATTAAATACTTTTAGGGAAGGGTTGATAAGTCAGGTCAAATGGTTGAACAAAGACAAGAGAGTGAGTAAAGAGCTAAATTAATAGGGGCGGATGTAGCTTCCAGGTTAGAAAGACAGACCGATATTTCAACCCCGAGCTGCCTGCGGGGAATTGTGCAGAAAGTGATCCGTCAACCAGAGGGTTACCAGCTACAATATCTCTGTATACTACTTACATATGTTGTGCCCTTGAACAAGGCCCCTATACATGCCCATGAGCTGCTCCCAGCCTGTGATGTGTGTGTGTGTGTGTGTCGTGTGTCAGGTTGGTCACTATGATAGGATATCTGTGCAAATAATCAATAAACCAAATATGGTCAAATGAAGGCCAGACTATCAATGGTAGCTCTGCATGTAATGTATCTAGTACCAAAGAGGCTCTGGTGATGTTGTCTTTCATGTTTCCGTTAAGGTTGTGCTCTTAAGGTTGTGCTCTTGGTTATCGATGACAATGTGGAAGATACTGTTTTACATAGGGTAAATTAAAATCTGTGTATTTTTCCCCAAAAAATCTCGGTCCCCACTCTCAATAATAAAAGTATCAGTTGTACTTACCCTCAAACTTTGGAATCTAAGAAGCCAGGTTCCAGTCATTCAGTATCTTTTTTACCATGGTTTCTCTCCAATTGGTAGTTACAGGCTTGTCTCATTGCTGCAACTCCAGTACGGACTCGGGAGAGGTGAAGGTCGAGAGCCGCGTGTCCTCCAAAACAAGACCCAACTAAGCCGCGCAGCTTCTTGACACAATAACCGATTAACCCGGAAGCCAGCCACACCAATGTGTAGGAGGAAACACCATACGACTGGGACCGTTTCAGGGTGAACTACGCCCAGCCCGTCACAGGAGCAGCTAGTGAGCGATGGGACAAGGACATCCCTGCCAGCCAAACCCTCCCCTAACCCGGACGAGGCTGGGCCAACTGTGCGCCGCCCCATGGGTCTCCCGGTCGCAGCCGGCTGCGACAGAGCCTGGTCTCAAACCAGGATCTCTATTGGAACACTGCGATGCAGTGCCTTATAGCTTGGTTAAATTAACCCAGATGGAGAATTTTAAATTGGCTAATGTAGCTAACGAGTGAAACTGTGTCCGAGGAAGTCCAAAAGAAGTGCCATACTAAGCTAGCTAAGGTAGCTAGCTCGCTAAATGTAGTTAGCTACCATTACAGACACTGACAGAGTTAGCTAAGTGACAACTCTTCAGTAAGCTAGCGTCACAAGCATGATCGCAAGGCTCTAACGTACCACAGCCAGAGATATTAGCACAGAAAATGGCTAGCTAGCAAACATTCATCAGCTAGCTAGCTAACGCTCAAGATAACGTTAGCTAGCTACCTAATTATGATATGACAACCTATTTCCCCTGAATGACCATCAAATTCATAACGTTTGTTACTTACCGTTTTCACGGTTTTCAGTCAGTCAAAACACCCTTATTCGGTCTAAATAACATTAGCCGCTTTCCACTTGTCAGTCACTCAGTCGCACTAGCTAGAACTAGAATACTTGCAAGTGTTTTGGTGGACTTCACACGCTGGTGGCAGGAGAATGAACCCATTGGCTGGGTCAACTATCCATAGTTAATAACCCAGCACCAACAACCCAACCCTGCTGCATTTACAGATAATAACCAAACTGCAATCCAGCAGTTGGGTCATCCAAACAACCCAACATTTTTGTGAGTGTAACTTACATCTCAAAGCCATGCATGCAGGAGGGTTCCCGAGTGGCACAGTGGTCTAAGGCACTGCATCTCAGGGCTAGAGGCGTCACTACAGACACTGATTTTGATTCCAGCATCGTCCGGGTTAGGGTTTGGCTGGAGTTGGCCATCATTGTAAATAAGAATATTTTCTTAACTTACTTGCCAAATTAAATAAAGGTTCAATAAAAATGTAAAAGAAGCCTTGACCTGTCTGGTGTTTATTTATACGTCCTCAGTTTGATTGAAGGCCTCAATCTGTATTTCTGCCTTGTAACTGATTGCTTCTTGAAAGAGAGAAGGATTACCACATGATCAAGATGAGCTAGCTACTAATTTAAAGCAATGAAAGATCAAATTGTTACAAGGAATGAATGTATGGGCTACATTTATGAGAATAATACATGCATTTTACTTACCTTATTAATCTTGAAGATAAAACAGTAATTTATCACTGAATAAAAGTGTTATGAGTGAGGTCACCACAAACAGGGTGCTGATGCATCCTCCTCCAACAACACAGGTAGGGGAAGGATGTCCATGTGCTCAAAGGAAGTTTTGCTTTGATGTCAAATCAATTCATATTTATTGGTTAATATAGTTGCTAACTTGCTACCTACTTTAGCTGTTGTGCTAGCTAAAAAGCTTCTGAACTGTGAACTCCCTGATTGGTCTTGGAAATTGTTGCCACAGATTTGCCACAGATTCAAATTGAGCCCCGACAGAATTATCTGCCAGAGAAAAAACAATTTTGGCAAAATGTTTACCACTAGTGGAAATAAATATTATTGTTGCCGAAGGTTTACCACAGCTTCACAACTAGTGGTAATAAATATTATTGTTGCCAAAGGTTTGCCGCAGATTCCCCACTGGTGGTAATACACTGGTGGTAATACATATTGTTGCCAAATGTTTGCCGCAGATTCACCACTAGTGGCAAGCATTTGCTAACTTTTAGCAACATTTTGTGGCACACTATTTAGTTTGCAGCAAATTGGGAAGTTTTCAGCATAAATTCATTTTTGTAAATTTATATAGTGCACTACTTTTTGCCAGTGGATTGTTAGAGTTTCAAACTAGTAAAAGCTATCTATGAAAAGCTGAGACTCTCACAAACACACACCTATAACATGTTTTGCTCCACTGTACTGACAAGCTACACAAGAGTCATTAGAAGGTAAGGGGTTCTTCCACATAGAAGATACTAGGAAATCCCAGGACATAGTGTCCATGATACTGTAATAAATTCACATAGTTGCTGTCACATACGTCAAACTCTACACCGTTGACTAATTGGATATTCATTTTCCAGTGAGCATTTTCTTTGCTTTTGGGGACCGTATTTCTTTAATTGACATTTGTAACTGTTTACGTCAAATTGTTTGGTGTTCTACTTGTAGCCCTGGTTGTCCTGAACATGAGAATGTAAAACATATAATTGTGTGGCTAAATATGAGGGTTGGATTAATGGAAAGACAATTTTTGCTGGGATCTCGGGACTGATAAAGTTAAGGTACATTAAAGCTACCCCCTCAGGGCCTCCCGAGTGGGGCAGAGGTCTAAGGCACTGCATCGCCATGCTTGAGGCATCACTACAGACCTGGGTTTTATCCCAGGAGACCCATGAATAGCCTGGGTTAGGGGAGGGTTTGGCCAGCCAGGATTTCCTTGTTACACTTGTGCTCTAGCAACTCCTTGTGGCAGGCCGGGCACCGACAAGCTGACTTCAGTCACCAGTTGGACGGTGTTTCCTCCAACACATTGGTGTGGCACATGGTTATTGACATTCGCCTCTCCCCAACTCCGTAGGGGAGTTGCAGAGATGGGACAAGGCAGTAAATAAAAAATAACATAGTTAACATTACTGGGCATACAGATATGCCTCTGTTGGTCACAGATACCTTAAAAGAAAAGGGCCTCACGATGTGCCTCAGGATCTCCACACCGTATTTCTGTGCATTGAAAAAATGCAATTGTGTTCGTTGTCAATAGCTTATGCCTGCCCACACCATAACCCCACCGTGGGACTTTCTGTTCACAACAATGACATCAGCAAACCGCTCGCCCACACAACGCCATACACGTTGTCTACAGTTGTGAGGCCGGTTGGACTTTGTCACACAGCCTGGAGTGGTAGGTGCAGAGTCAAGCGCAGAGAGCAGAGGATAATGGGGGACTCCCAGATGAGCTCCGCCAGCACCGATCAGCAATGTGTCCTCTCTGACCACACCTGGTGCAGGTGTGGAGGAGCCTCCTCCTCCGGTCCCCCTCGATGCAGCCTTCCCTAACTCCAAATGGATTGGAGCGGGAGGGCCAGGAGGTGGAACTAACAGGGCCAGTTCTGGACGCCTGCGGGCAGCCAGCAGGTTGTCCAGTCAGATCGACATGTCAATGAGTTCATCGAGGGAGAGGGTGGCGTCCCGACAAGCTAGCTCCCTGCGGACGTCCTCCCGGAGGTTACAACGATAGTGGTCCATCAGGGCCCTGTCGTTCCACCTCGCTCCAGCGGCCAAGGTCCGGAACTCCAGCGCAAAGTCCTGCGCGCTCCTCGTCTCCTGTCGCAGGTGAAACAGCCGTTCAACTCGGGGAAGTGGTCCCTCCCTCGCCGAGTCCCCTGTAGGAGGGGTAGGTTGTGCTGGCGGAGGAGGAGCTGGGGGTGAGGTAGGGAGGCCACTTCTCTCCCATCGGTCCATTCTCTCCATCATTTGGTCCATTGCTGACCCGATTCGGTGGAGAATGGCCGTATGATGGAGGACTCGCTCCTCCATGGATGGGAGAGGGGGTGCAGCTGCTCCTGCTGACTCCATGGGTAATGGTGCGGGCTTCTGTCACAGCCTGGAGTGGTGGATGCAGAGTCAAGCGCAGAGAGCAGAGGATAATGGGGGAAACCGGATTTTATTGTGGCATCCACAACATACGTCCAAAACAACAGGCGAATATCAAAAAGTGTCCAACCCAAAACAGGGCACAAACAGACAGAGAACACAACATGCAATATCCTCGACTAACAGAAAATAAGCCTGCACGAAAACAGGCGGGCCTAACAGGCTTAAATAGTCCTGAATCAAAACTAAAACAAGAAACAGATGCAACCAATAAGACAAAACAAACAGAAAAGGAAAAGGGGATCGGTGGCAGCTAGTAGACCGGCGACGATGACTGCCGAGCGCCGCCCAAACAGGAAGAGGAGCCAGCTTCGGTGGGAGTCGTGACAGACTTACTGACAAATTCTCTAAAACATAGTTGGAGGCGGCTTATGGTAGATAAATGCCAGTTGCATGCTCCCTTAAAACTTGAGACATCTGTGGCATTGTGTTGTGTGACAAAACTACACATCTTAGAGTAGCCTTTTATTGTCCCCAACACAAGGGGCACCTGGGTAATGATCATATTGTTTAATCAGGTAGCCTAGTGGTTAGAGTGTTGGGCCAGTAACCGAAAGCTTGCTAGATTGAATCCCAGAGCTGACAGAGTTTTTAAAAAACTGTCGTTCTACCCCATGAACAAGGCAGTTATTAACCCAATGTTCCTAGGCCGTCACTGTAAATTACAATTTGTTCATAACTGACTTGCCTGGTTAAATAAATAAAATCAGCTTCTTGATATGCCACACCTGTCTGGTGGATGGACAATCTTGGCGAAGGAGAAATGCTCACTAACAGGGATGTAAACAAATGTGTCCACAAACTTTGAGAGAAGTAAGCTTTTTTTTCAACTCATGAGACCAACACTTTCCATGTTGCGTTTATATTTGTTTTCAGCGTAGTTAATTTACTAGTTGAACTACATGTAGTTCACTACCCCCCAACACTGGCCATTTAGGATGCACCCTAAGAGTTCAACGATTTGTTCATGACCAAGTCAACTCTTTCCTGTTATCACTTGTAATGAACAGAAATGTGACCGATAATCAACCCTGGTTCCAACACAGAGATTTCAACGGAAGGGATAATTTGTATGTCGGGGGACAATCAGAGTTCAATAGACTTTATGTCTCTTTAGCTGATAAAATGCACAAGGCAGAAGCAAGTCAGCCAGAAAGGGTGGAAAGGAGGGAGCCATTTGCAGAGTTGACAGATTCCAGTCATCATGAATGACTTTAGCATACCTGAGAGCTGCTCTGTTCTAGTTCTGTATTCACTCTGAGAGCTGCTCTGCTCTGAGTGTCTTCTGAGAGCTGCTCTGTTCTAGTTCTGTATTCCCTCTGAGAGCTGCTCTGTTCTAGTTCTGTATTCCCTCTGAGAGCTGCTCTGTTCTAGTTCTGTATTCCCTCTGAGAGCTGCTCTGTTCTGAGTGTCTTCTGAGAGCTGCTCTGTTCTAGTTCTGTATTCCCTCTGAGAGCTGCTCTGTTCTAGTTCTGTATTCCCTCTGAGAGCTGCTCTGTTCTAGTTCTGTATTCCCTCTGAGAGCTGCTCTGTTCTGAGTGTCTTCTGAGAGCTGCTCTGTTCTGAGTGTCTTCTGAGAGCTGCTCTGTTCTAGTTCTGTATTCCCTCTGAGAGCTGCTCTGTTATAGTTCTGTACATCCTCTGAGAGCTTCTCTGTTCTCAGAGCCCTCTGTGACTTAGTGGGGATGATGAATCAGGGTTTATAGGCCTCCACGAGGCCAGAGAGACCAATCTGGGAGATCGGCTGTTAAAATAAGACATAGCATGACCAGACTGCTTTAACTAGCTCCCAGGCTCCCAGGCATATGGCCTAGGCCTTAACCACAGACCTGACTGCACATTAGTGTCCCCCAAACACCCACATATGCGTCCTGTGATGAGGCCAGTTGATTTCCAGAGTAATAGTCAGACTGCTAGGCCTATGTCTCGTAATTATGTTCAATGAATGTGCCCATGGTGTACCTTTCCCTTTCAGTTCATTCTTCTAAAAGTTCTAAAATAATTTTCTAAACAGACCTATTGATTCATATTCAATTTTCCTAAATTGTTTATCAGTGTCCTTTCCCTGAATATCCTGTGCTTTGTATCAAACTAAAAAACGAATAAATAGATCTACATAATTAATTGAAACAACATCATATCTGTAGTTGGCTGGGACATAAATGTGACACCTTATTGTTAGTCTATTGTCTACAGCTGATGAGCTGGTCTCTTTGATGTGATGTTCAATTCATCATTAAAGCCCCTGAATACAAGACCGCTCAACCTCTCCGTATCTCTCCTAAGACAATATAGACAATACAACAACAAACAACAAAAAGAATTGAACAAAAGGAATTAGTGTCTTTGTGTTCTAATAGAACTGGAAAATGGTTCATGTGTTTAATATCTGCACCTCTAGTCTGTAATACAGCATTTTATAATGAGGTAGCAGATGTAATCTAAGCACAATGTCACTGCCTAACTGCCAGTACTAGCTCATTTCAATGGGTTTATCCATATAGTGCCTTCAGAAAGTGTTCATGCCTCCTTGACTTGATTCCACATTCTGTGTTGAGCCTGAATTCAAAATGTTTTTATTTTCTTTTTTATTCTCACCCAATACACACTCATAATACCTCATAATGAAAACATTTTTATTTTTGTATATATTTGTTTTACATTTTAGGAAATGTATTGAAAATGAAATAAATAAATATCTAATTCACACACCTCAGTCAATACTTTTTTAGAAGCAACTCTGTTCATCTTTCTGGGTAAGTCTTTAAGAGATTTCCACACCTGGATTATGCAACATCTGCCTGTTATTATTTTCTAAATTCTTCAACCTCTGTGAAATTGGTTATTCATCATTGCTAGACAACTATTTTCAGGTTTTGCCATAGATGTTCAAGTAGAAGTCAAAACTGTAACTTAGGTCCATTCCATTTCCTTTTTTATCCTGGAAAAACTCCCCAGTCCTTAACGAACAACAAACATACCCATAACATGATGCAGCCACCACTATGATTGAAAATATAGAGTGGTACTCAGTGATATGTGGTATTGGATTTCCCCCAAACACATCACCTTGTATTCAGGAAGGAAAGTTAATTGCTTTGCCACATTTGAAGTATTCTGTACAGGCTTCCTTTTTTTCCCTCTGTCAATTAAGTTAGTATTGTGGAGTAACTACAATATTGTTGATCCACCCTCAGTTTTGTCATATCACAGCCATTGAACTCTGTGACTGTTTTAAACCTATCTGGTCTTTGTGGTTGAATCTGTGTTTGACATTCACTGCTCGACTGAGAAAACGTACAGATAATTATATGTGTGGGGTACAGAGATGAGGTAGTCATTCAAAAAATCATGTTTAATCCTATTGTTGCACATTGAGTTCATGCAACTTATTGTGTGACTTGTTAAGACATTTTTACTCATGAACGTATTTAGGCTTGTCATAACAAAGAGGTTGAATACTTATTACCTCAAGACATCTCAGCTTTTCAATGTTTATTATTTTGTAACAATTTTCAAAAACATAATTCCACTTTGACATTATGGGGTATTGTGTGTAGGCCATTGACAAAAAAATAAAATAATTTAAGCCATTTGAAATTCAGGCGGTGTCAAGGACAAAATGTGGATAAAGTCAAGGGATGTCAATACTTTCTGATTATAGTCTCGTTTAATATATTGTTTTATTCAGTGGATTTAAGTAGTCATTTAATATAGTCACTGTGACATGATTGATTGGGGAATTTCTTACTGAATATATGCCATTGATTGCTGTGATATCAGTGATTTATCACAGCATTCTCAGATTTCATGGCCATCTCCAAAATGGTACCCTATTTTCTACTGTGTGCATCGGGTTGTGGTCGAAAGTAGTGAACTATGTAGGGGATAGGGTGCTATTTCTGATGCACAGTTGATCAAAAACAGTAACCGAGACAATAAATGCAGGTTCCCTACACCAAAATGTAGTTGTAGTTGGATCGTTGCACTTAATGGGATCATTTAAAAAAATAAAAATAATAATAATAATTAATTGGACATCAGGGTATTTTGGATAGTGTTGAGGCTGTATATTTAGGATCTATTTACACTAAAACTTAGAACAATAAAACAATGTGTTTTGCTACACTACATGTATTGACTTCAAGTCAATGAGACTTTCTGTGAGCTATCAGAGCAGCTCACAGATCACTGCACCTGTTCATAGCCCATCTGTATACAGCCCATGTATCTACCTCATCCCCAAACTGTATTTATTTATTTTGCTCCTTTTGCACCACAGTATCTCTACTTGCACATCCATCTTTTGCACATCCTACTATTCCAATGTTTAATTTAATTTATTTAATTACTTCGCCACCATGGCCAATTTATTGCCTTAACTCCCTTATATGACCTTATTTGCACTCACTGTATATAGACTTTAAAAAAAAGAATGTCTACTGTATTATTGACTGTATGTTTTGTTCATTCCATGTGTAACTCTGTGTTGTTGTATGTGTCGTACTGCTATGCTTTATCTTGGCCAGGTCGCAGTTGCAATTGAGAACTTGTTCTCAACTAGCTTACCTGGTTAAATATAGGTGAAATAAAGTACCGGCCTCTTCAAGACCAGTGTCAAGTCAGTTGGTGATTTTTTTCAACTGACACAAGTATAGTAAAAAGTCATGATAAGTCACAGCGGGTCACGATTTTTCTGTTTGCCAGAAGCTCATATTGTTCAACTATTGTCAGGAGAATATATCGCTAAGAACATTTTGGGAGAAGCTATAGTGCCCTTCCCTGTATGTGCTTTTGTAGTTCACTCTCTTGGTTTGGAGTTGTTACTGGATGGCTTTATCTGAGAGCTTCTTGAGTCTATAAAGGCCACTCTAACTTGGCCTATTTGTTACGTTGCCATAACAACAGGTCTGTTGTGGATGTTACTTAGCCATCAAAAGTGACTGGCGTCCTAATGAACTAACAGCCATTTTTTTAAATGTTATCAGCTTGCTTTTTTTATCCCCCCCCTATAAAGTCTAATAGAGTAGATATTTTGATAGATGTTCTGCAGTCATTTGTTGTAAATATTGTTGTTAGGACTGTGCTTCCTGGCAAACATAGCACAAAACCATTTCCATGTATGAGTTGAACTCATACAGCACAACCTGAGGCCCTTGATTACCATATCCACGACATATTCATCGATAGCTAGGTATGAAATGTACATAAACAAGTCAACATCTTTAAAATACCAAATTACACACACACACACACACACACACACACATTTATACAAAAAAAATACATATTTATTTATTTATTTGTTTATTAACTCACTATTTCTCAAGAAAATATTATTGGGGACATTTCGTACATGTCAAAACAGGTCATATCTCCATCCAGATAACAGCGGTTTCTTTTTTTCCTGGAGCATTTTAAATTGAAGTGCTTTTCTCCTCACTAAATGTCACTGACAGCTTTTGACAAGAAAACTTAAGTTAGCAGCATCCAACCTGTCAACCTTTATTTGTAAACAGCTTGCATTAAAAAAAAGGGGGGGGAAGGAGGTGAATTTTGACAGCAGGGAAGGTTTTTCTCCACAAACACCAACCCATGCATACGTAATAGGTCATTTGTACAAACGGTATGGCTCTTGTGTTTTTATATTCCTTTTTCTCTGAGAAGCAGTACATTTCTGCTGAAGCTCCACTTAAGTCAAAAAAGAGCAAGCTAAATCTACGTAGCCTAGATAGTGGGATTTGGTCATCCGAGGAATACTCATGTTTAAGTGGAGTCAAAGTTCCCCTCACTACTTCTGTCTCATGATGAATTAGATTTTGGATTGTAAGAGTTGAACTTGGATGATCTTGGTCATAGCCTATTGGTTCATTGGCTACATCGAGCCGTACTTGTGTTATATTGTGTTGGGATATTGAGTGAGGAGTTTGCTGTCCTGCTTGTTAACAGCACTAGGCCTAGCCTGCATTTGGAATCCTGTAGCTCAGAGGTTGGTCCTAAATGCCCTATAGTGGACTACTTTTGACCACAGGACTCTGGTCCAAAGTAGTGCACTATAAAGGGAATAAGGTGCCATTTGGGACACAGACAGAGTCTCAAGATTTTATCTGCAGGTTTAAGTCATCAGCAGAATGAAATCCTCGGGGAGAGCTGGGGAGATCAAGGGCAGGTGTAACAAGACGGACAACCTTTCACCTTTGTACCTGCTCTGTGACCATGGTACAGTATTGTTGTCTAAGACCCGGGGCGTAGGACTTCCCCAACTAGATCCATCTGATGATGTATAGCTGTCTGTTTGAAAGCCTGCAGAGCTTTCAGTTCAATATTAGTGTGAATAATGTATCTCAATGTCAGTCTCAAATGGGACCATATACCCTACATGATGCACTCTTTTTAGTCAAAATAGGGAATGGTGTGGCATTTAGGAAGCACAACAGCAATCCATGTGTGGACTAATACAGAGGTTGACACATTTTTATAAGGACGTATTATGTATTCAAAAGTGATATACAGTACACCTGAAACCTTTAATTTTTTTCTGTTTTTGAATATTTTGGCCCCGCTATTCACAATGAGACCAATTATTCTCCAACACATGGATTGCAGTCCAGTTGGACTGGTGCAACTCACTTCATCCGCAGAACCTACTTTCCACTCTAAATACTAAAATGCTTTCTTTGAATGCATGCCTGCCTGCTTTCTTTTTGGTGTGGTGTGTGGTGTGGTGTGGTGTTGTGGTGTGGCGGTGTGATGCGGTGGTGTGGTGGTGTGGTGTGTGGTGTGTGGTGTGTGGTGTGTGGTGTGTGGTGTGTGGTGTGTGGTGTGGTGTGGTGGTGTGGTGTGGTGGTGTGGTGGTGTGGCGGTGTGATGCGGTGGTGTGGTGTGGTGGTGTGGTGGTGTGGTGTGGTGTGGTGTGGTGTGGTGGTGTTGTGTTGTGGTGTGGTGTGGTGTGGCGGTGTGGTGTACTTTGCATGCCTGCCTGATTTCTTATAAAACATTGCTTTCTTTTTTTAAAGACTTGAGTAGCCATCATATTTCTGTACAGAACATGGTACTGCCCCATTTCCAGGTAGGTGTCTGTAAATGATCACCTTTTGAATGAGTGAATGCTACTGTAGCAGATGGCAAGCCTTTAAGGTCCATAGCACATAGTGGACACTGAATTACAGTCCAGAGGGAGATGAGATGCCTGATAACCTTCAAACATTGGTTCCATCTGGTGAATCCTAAGCAAGGACAGTGCAATCAAACACGCAACATACACCGGCTAGCCGTTGGGTGACATCTTGCCTTTGCAAACCTGATCCAGATTTACACAAAGGAATTTTACAAATGATTTTAGGGCAAGATATGTTGCCTTATCCATTTACTATGCTCCGTTTTGTTTGGGAGGTAGCGGCTACACCACCAGAAGCAATCATGTACTTGAAATATGAATTAATCTAATTCATTAAATAATTCATTATTCATACCTTCAATGTTATTAGTTGTCATGGGCGAGAGACTGTGGTGAAGCATTACTTGCCCTCATGTCCTCTGTATGCAATGTTACATTATGTCATTACTGTATTGTTCAATTGTAGATAGGCCTACATCATGATTTAACCTTTATTGAACTAGGCAAGTCAGTTAAGAACAAATTCTTATTTACAATGACAGCCTAGGAACAGTGGGTTAACTGCCTTGTTCAGGGGCAGATATCCAATTAACATGAGTGCTCATGAATGTGGTGAGAGTGGACTTCAACCATGGGTTCATGTTACACATATTATATACATACCGTATATGCGTTGGACTTTGAAGAAAGACATTATTACCCTACGAAAATTACAATATTACCCATCCTAGCTGCAAATGCCAATAGAACGACATCACATTTTGAAGTTCACTTTCCTTGCTTTGTCTAGTCACACTATCGTGAATCTAGCTAAGATGTTTTGTGGGTCAGAGTGCAGTATTCATTTAGTTTCATTGAGCAAACATTGAGCCCACTTTCAGACACATTCAGGGCATGCAGTTACCCATACCTGCAAACATTTGTAAGCAAGTTTCTCACACTGGCTTAAGCTGGGTCCTGCCCGGGCAAGTCCAACTGGGTTGCCTAGCAACACGTGCCTCAGAGGAAGGCAACAGAACGTTTCTAAACTCGGAGTTGCAACATCACAAGACTTCCGGGGAACTTTTGCGAGAAGCAGGCCGGAGTTGGGGGTTTGAGAAATCAATGATACAAGTGGAAAATTCTTCCTGAGTTGTTCATTTTGAGCCCATGTCTTAAGTAGTTGAACATGTTCGCGAAAATGACTGACATGATTTCATTTTCGTCAAAAACAACTTTAAATCAAAGGAGTGCCTTTAATTTGACGGCATGCACAGTTGGGCGCGAGACGACCCTTAGACCCCATGACGTGTTTCTGTGCATGAGCTTAGCTAGCCAACGTCGCCATGACATCGCCTACATGCCTGATCAGGGATTTCTATTGGAGAAGCAGTTACTGCCCATCTTCATACTGTACTGTCTTTGGAGGCAACGTCTGCATAGCGCAACAAATTCCCATGATTCAATGCTTGTTTCAGACTGAACAGCTAGCGCATCAGCTAAAATTACTTTTAAAAAAAATAGAGATATATTTCACCTAATAGGGAGAAGTATCTAACAAAATAACAACATTATTAAAGTATTTACATGTGATATACATATAAAAGACATTTATGGACAACATTCGGACTTACTCAAATGTTAAGCCTAACATAAATAGGCTTTAAATGGCAGACTAAGTTATTGTGAGAAGACACATACAAAAAGACAGACCATTGTCTCTATAAAACAAAGTGGTTTATCGTTTTTCCCTACATTCACTAGGAATCAAAACAAGGTTGTTACCACAATAGGGACTATCTAATTCCTATTGTTGTACATCAAGGGAGTGTTATCCAAAAAGACATAGAAAGACAAGAAGCTGTGTCCAATTGCAGCCACTGTTCCATTCTCTCTCTAGCTGTGTATAATCTACCCCCCCCCCCCCCATTGAAGCCCATGTAAATCACTACATACTCACAAACAGTGGTCTTCATGAATACAATGCACTGCTGTGATTATACAACAGGCATTGGCAGTAGGAAGCTAGAGCCCCCAATATAAGTAAACTGAATAGATACTGTTTGACTCGTGCTACCTATAGTATTGTAGACAGGTCTAATGCACCTACCCCCCAAAAAATTTAGTCTCAACATTATTTGGTAAGGCATATTTGTTAGGAAAATGTATTGGTCTTTCTATGGTGAATAACAGTTACCATACGATGGCTCTCCAGAAAAAAAAACATCTGTTTCCACTTATGTAATGGCTGTCAGATGTCAGTTCATATTGATGCTGGTGGAGATGTCACAAGGCATTAATCCAACCCTGTCTGTGGGCCATGCAGTCTGTCAACTTGTTCAGCAGGCTACATCTGAGGCTAGACGGACAGAGGACAATACAGTTCAAATGGACTTCACGCCTTCACAGCCTTAACACAGTACATTATAAAACACCTCAGACTGTCCTTCACAGCCTTAATATAGTACATTATAAAACACCTCAGATTGTCCTTCACAGCCTTAACACAGTACATTTTAAAACACCTCAGACTGTCCTTCACAGCCTTAACACAGTACATTATAAAACACCTCAGACTGTCCTATGAGGCTAGTCTTGTGCTATATAAAACACCTCAGACTGTCCTATGAGGCTAGTCTTGTGCTATATAAAACACCTCAGACTGTCCTATGAGGCTAGTCTTGTGCTATATGAGCCTTTGACAGTAAATTTATTTTCTGTTTATTTGTTAGAACAACAGGTAGTTGTTGCCAATTTCAAAACTCTTTCATATCTTCTTGCTTTCATATTAGGGAGGCCTGACATAAATAATCTATTTTACCTGCATTGTACAAGGCATGCATCCCAACTGGCATCATTTTATTTACATAGTGCACTACTTGTGACCAGAGTCCTATGGGCAGAGAGATAGCCTCCCTACGGGCCCTGGTCAACAGTAGTGCTCTATGTAGAAAAGAGGGTGCAGGTTGGGACACAGGCAAGGTTCTAAAGTATGTTGCATAACGGTCTGGACTATCTAAACTGTCACTATTCAGATCCGTGTGCCTTTGTGGCCATTGTCACACAGAACCGTCTTTACAGACGAGAGTACTGTACATCACAAGGCTACACTGCAACTGCAAATGATGACTTGAGCAACTGTTTTGCTACGGCAAGAGACTGATAGAGACATGAGTTTTGGAGAGAGGGGTGATTATATGCCCTCTACTGGCTGAGTTATGGATATGAGTCACTTTTGCTCTTCAGTAAAAGACTCCCTTTTGTCAAGGATATACCCAATTATGCTTTTTAAACCAGATATATAAAATATGGGTGAAATAGTATAGAGCATTTAAAACCAACATAAGGGAAGACTATTACCTCAAGAAGATACAGTTGTGGGGTGTTAGGCAGCCTAATGGTTAGAGGAAGGCAGCCTAATGGTTAGAGGAAGGCAGCCTAATGGTTAGAGGCAGGTATCCTAGTGGTTAGAGGCAGGTAGCCTAGTGGTTAGAGGCAGGCAGCCTAGTGGTTAGAGGCAGGCAGCCTAGTGGTTAGATGCAGGCAGCCTAGTGGTTAGAGGCAGGCCGCCTAATGGTTAGAGGAAGGCAGCCTAATGGTTAGAGGAAGGCAGCCTAATGGTTAGAGGAAGGCAGCCTAATGGTTAGAGGAAGGCAGCCTAATGGTTAGAGGAAGGCAGCCTAGTGGTTAGAGGAAGGCAGCCTAATGGTTAGAGGAAGGCAGCCTAATGGTTAGAGGAAGGCAGCCTAATGGTTAGAGGAAGGCAGCCTAATGGTTAGAGGAAGGCAGCCTAATGGTTAGAGGAAGGCAGCCTAGTGGATAGAGGCAGGTATCCTAGTGGTTAGAGGCAGGTAGCCTAGTGGTTAGAGGCAGGTAGCCTAGTGGATAGAGGCAGGTATCCTAGTGGTTAGAGGCAGGTAGCCTAGTGGTTAGAGGCAGGTAGCCTAGTGGTTAGAGGCAGGCAGCCTAGTGGTTAGAGGCAGGCAGCCTAGTGGTTCGAGGCAGGCAGCCTAGTGGTTAGATGCAGGCAGCCTAGTGGTTAGAGGCAGGCCGCCTAATGGTTAGAGGCAGGCAGCCTAATGGTTAGAGGCAGGCAGTCTAGTGGTTAGAGGCAGGCAGCCTAGTGGTTAGAGGCAGGCAGCCTAGTGGTTAGAGGCAGGCAGCCTAGTGGTTAGAGGCAGGCAGCCTAGTGGTTCGAGGCAGGCAGCCTAGTGGTTCGAGGCAGGCAGCCTAGTGGTTAGAGGCAGGCAGCCTAGTGGTTCGAGGCAGGCAGCCTAGTGGTTAAAGCGTTGGACTAGTAACCAGCAGGTAGCCTAGTGGTTAGAGGCAGGCAGCCTAGTGGTTAGAGGCAGGCAGCCTAGTGGTTAGAGGCAGGCAGCCTAGTGGTTAAAGCGTTGGGCTTGTAACCAGCAGGTAGCCTAGTGGTTAGAGGCAGGCAGCCTAGTGGTTAAAGGCAGGCAGCCTAGTGGTTAGACCGTTGGACTAGTAACCAGCAGGCAGCCTAGTGGATAGAGCGTTGGACTAGTAACCAGCAGGCAGTCTAGTGGTTAGAGCGTTGGACTAGTAACCAGCAGGCAGCCTAGTGGTTAGAGCGTTGGACTAGTAACCAGCAGGCAGCCTAGTGGTTAGAGCGTTGGACTAGTAACCAGCAGGCAGCCTAGTGGTTAGAGCGTTTTACTAGTAGCCAGCAGGTAGCCTAGTGGTTAGAGCGTTTGGCCAGTAATCGAATCCCCGAACTGACAAGGTAAAAATCTGCCATTATGCACCTGAACAAGGCAGTTAACCCACTGTTCCCCGGTAGGCTGTTATTGTAAATAAGGATTTGATTTTAACTGACTTGCCTAGACAAATAAAGGTTAAAAAATATATATTATAAATACATAAAACGTGATGTGGTAACTATTAATCACTGATATCTTAATGAGGATTTGAAATAAATTAATATTTCAGACATTGAACCAGTTAATTAAGACATGCGGTTTGGTTCGGCAAAGTAATGGCTTTTAAAAACACCTTGAAAGCAATTAAGGTGGTGAATAAAAACTCTAAATAATGCGGTGGCAGGTAGACTAGTGGTTAGAGCGTTGGACTAGTAACTGAAAGGTTGCTACATCAAATCCCTGAGCTGACAAGGTAAAAATCTGTTGTTCTATCCCTGAACAAGGCAGTTAACCCACTGTTCCTAGGCTGTAATTGAAAATAAGAAATTGTTTTTAACTGACTTACCTAGTTAAATAAAGGAAAAAATATATAAAAAGGAGATAATCAGTCTCTTACTAAGAGCTAAAGTAGACTGTTTCTTCCTATAGAAGGAACTAGTCTGTTACTAAGAGCTGTAGTAGACTGTGTCTTCCTATAGAAGGAACTGGTCTGTTACTAAGAGCTAAAGTAGACTGTGTCTTCCTATAGAAGGAACTGGTCTGTTACTAAGAGCTGTAGTAGACTGTGTCGTCCTACAGAAGGAACTGGTCTGTTACTAAGAGCTAAAGTAGACTGTGTCTTCCTATATAAGGAACTGGTCTGTTACTAAGAGCTAAAGTAGACTGTGTCTTCCTATAGAAGGAACTGGTCTGTTACTAAGAGCTGTAGTAGACTGTGTCTTCCTATAGAAGGAACTGGTTTGTTACTAAGAGCTGTAGTAGACTGTGTCTTCCTATAGAAGGAACTGGTCTGTTACTAAGAGCTAAAGTAGACTGTGTTTTCCTACAGAAGGAACTGGTTTGTTACTAAGAGCTGTGGTAGACTGTGTCTTCCTATAGAAGGAACTGGTTTGTTACTAAGAGCTGTAGTAGACTGTGTCTTCCTATAGAAGGAACTGGTCTGTTACTAAGAGCTAAAGTAGACTGTGTCTTCCTATAGAAGGAACTGGTTTGTTACTAAGAGCTGTAGTAGACTGTGTCTTCCTATAGAAGGAACTGGTCTGTTACTAAGAGCTAAAGTAGACTGTGTCTTCCTATAGAAGGAACTGGTCTGTTACTAAGAGCTAAAGTAGACTGTGTCTTCCTATAGAAGGAACTGGTCTGTTACTAAGAGCTGTAGTAGACTGTGTCTTCCTATAGAAGGAACTGGTTTGTTACTAAGAGCTGTAGTAGACTGTGTCTTCCTATAGAAGGAACTGGTCTGTTACTAAGAGCTGTAGTAGACTGTGTCTTCCTATAGAAGGAACTGGTCTGTTACTAAGAGCTAAAGTAGACTGTGTCTTCCTATAGAAGGAACTGGTCTGTTACTAAGAGCTAAAGTAGACTGTGTCTTCCTATAGAAGGAACTGGTCTGTTACTAAGAGCTAAAGTAGACTGTGTCTTCCTATAGAAGGAACTGGTCTGTTACTAAGAGCTAAAGTAGACTGTGTCTTCCTATAGAAGGAACTGGTTTGTTACTAAGAGCTGTAGTAGACTGTGTCTTCCTATAGAAGGAACTGGTCTGTTACTAAGAGCTGTAGTAGACTGTGTCTTCCTATAGAAGGAACTGGTCTGTTACTAAGAGCTAAAGTAGACTGTGTCTTCCTATAGAAGGAACTGGTTTGTTACTAAGAGCTGTAGTAGGCTGTGTCTTCCTATAGAAGGAACTGGTCTGTTACTAATAGCTGTAGTAGACTGTGTCTTCCTATAGAAGGAACTGGTCTGTTACTAAGAGCTGTAGTAGACTGTGTCTTCCTATAGAAGGAACTGGTTTGTTACTAAGAGCTGTAGTAGACTGTGTCTTCCTATAGAAGGAACTGGTCTGTTACTAAGAGCTAAAGTAGACTGTGTTTTCCTACAGAAGGAACTGGTTTGTTACTAAGAGCTGTGGTAGACTGTGTCTTCCTATAGAAGGAACTGGTTTGTTACTAAGAGCTGTAGTAGACTGTGTCTTCCTATAGAAGGAACTGGTCTGTTACTAAGAGCTAAAGTAGACTGTGTCTTCCTATAGAAGGAACTGGTCTGTTACTTAGAGCTGTAGTAGACTGTGTCTTCCTATAGAAGGAACTGGTTTGTTACTAAGAGCTGTAGTAGACTGTGTCTTCCTATAGAAGGAACTGGTCTGTTACTAAGAGCTAAAGTAGACTGTGTTTTCCTACAGAAGGAACTGGTTTGTTACTAAGAGCTGTGGTAGACTGTGTCTTCCTATAGAAGGAACTGGTTTGTTACTAAGAGCTGTAGTAGACTGTGTCTTCCTATAGAAGGAACTGGTTTGTTACTAAGAGCTGTAGTAGACTGTCTCTTCCTATAGAAGGAACTGGTCTGTTACTAAGAGCTGTAGTAGACTGTGTCTTCCTATAGAAGGAACTGGTTTGTTACTAAGAGCTGTAGTAGACTGTGTCTTCCTATAGAAGGAACTGGTCTGTTACTAAGAGCTAAAGTAGATTGTGTCTTCCTATAGAAGGAACTGGTCTGTTACTAAGAGCTAAAGTAGAATGTGTCTTCCTATAGAAGGAACTGGTCTGTTACTAAGAGCTGTAGTAGACTGTGTCTTCCTATAGAAGGAACTGGTTTGTTACTAAGAGCTGTAGTAGACTGTGTCTTCCTATAGAAGGAACTGGTCTGTTACTAAGAGCTAAAGTAGACTGTGTCTTCCTATAGAAGGAACTGGTTTGTTACTAAGAGCTGTAGTAGACTGTGTCTTCCTATAGAAGGAACTGGTCTGTTACTAAGAGCTGTAGTAGACTGTGTCTTCCTATAGAAGGAACTGGTTTGTTACTAAGAGCTGTAGTAGACTGTGTCTTCCTATAGAAGGAACTGGTCTGTTACTAAGAGCTAAAGTAGACTGTGTCTTCCTATAGAAGGAACTGGTCTGTTACTAAGAGCTAAAGTAGACTGTGTCTTCCTATAGAAGGTACTGGTCTGTTACTAAGAGCTGTAGTAGACTGTGTCTTCCTATAGAAGGAACTGGTTTGTTACTAAGAGCTGTAGTAGACTGTGTCTTCCTATAGAAGGAACTGGTCTGTTACTAAGAGCTAAAGTAGACTGTGTCTTCCTATAGAAGGAACTGGTCTGTTACTAAGAGCTGTAGTAGACTGTGTCTTCCTATAGAAGGAACTGGTCTGTTACTAAGAGCTAAAGTAGACTGTGTCTTCCTATAGAAGGAACTGGTTTGTTACTAAGAGCTAAAGTAGACTGTGTCTTCCTACAGAAGGAACTGGTTTGTTACTAAGAGCTGTAGTAGACTGTGTCTTCCTATAGAAGGAACTGGTCTGTTACTAAGAGCTAAAGTAGACTGTGTCTTCCTATAGAAGGAACTGGTTTGTTACTAAGAGCTGTAGTAGACTGTGTCTTCCTATAGAAGGAACTGGTTTGTTACTAAGAGCTGTAGTAGACTGTGTCTTCCTATAGAAGGAACTGGTCTGTTACTAAGAGCTAAAGTAGACTGTGTCTTCCTATAGAAGGAACTGGTTTGTTACTAAGAGCTGTAGTAGACTGTGTCTTCCTATAGAAGGAACTGGTCTGTTACTAAGAGCTGTAGTAGACTGTGTCTTCCTATAGAAGGAACTGGTTTGTTACTAAGAGCTGTAGTAGACTGTGTCTTCCTATAGAAGGAACTGGTCTGTTACTAAGAGCTAAAGTAGACTGTGTCTTCCTATAGAAGGAACTGGTCTGTTACTAAGAGCTAAAGTAGACTGTGTCTTCCTATAGAAGGAACTGGTCTGTTACTAAGAGCTGTAGTAGACTGTGTCTTCCTATAGAAGGAACTGGTTTGTTACTAAGAGCTGTAGTAGACTGTGTCTTCCTATAGAAGGAACTGGTCTGTTACTAAGAGCTAAAGTAGACTGTGTCTTCCTATAGAAGGAACTGGTCTGTTACTAAGAGCTGTAGTAGACTGTGTCTTCCTATAGAAGGAACTGGTCTGTTACTAAGAGCTAAAGTAGACTGTGTCTTCCTATAGAAGGAACTGGTTTGTTACTAAGAGCTAAAGTAGACTGTGTCTTCCTACAGAAGGAACTGGTCTGTTACTAAGAGCTGTGGTAGACTGTGTCTTCCTATAGAAGGAACTGGTTTGTTACTAAGAGCTGTAGTAGACTGTGTCTTCCTATAGAAGGAACTGGTCTGTTACTAAGAGCTAAAGTAGACTGTGTCTTCCTATAGAAGGAACTGGTCTGTTACTAAGAGCTAAAGTAGACTGTGTCTTCCTATAGAAGGAACTGGTCTGTTACTAAGAGCTGTAGTAGACTGTGTCTTCCTATAGAAGGAACTGGTTTGTTACTAAGAGCTGTAGTAGACTGTGTCTTCCTATAGAAGGAACTGGTCTGTTACTAAGAGCTAAAGTAGACTGTGTCTTCCTATAGAAGGAACTGGTCTGTTACTAAGAGCTGTAGTAGACTGTGTCTTCCTATAGAAGGAACTGGTCTGTTACTAAGAGCTAAAGTAGACTGTGTCTTCCTATAGAAGGAACTGGTTTGTTACTAAGAGCTAAAGTAGACTGTGTCTTCCTACAGAAGGAACTGGTCTGTTACTAAGAGCTGTGGTAGACTGTGTCTTCCTATAGAAGGAACTGGTTTGTTACTAAGAGCTGTAGTAGACTGTGTCTTCCTATAGAAGGAACTGGTCTGTTACTAAGAGCTAAAGTAGACTGTGTCTTCCTATAGAAGGAACTGGTTTGTTACTAAGAGCTGTAGTAGACTGTGTCTTCCTATAGAAGGAACTGGTCTGTTACTAAGAGCTGTAGTAGACTGTCTCTTCCTATAGAAGGAACTGGTCTGTTACTAAGAGCTGTAGTAGACTGTGTCTTCCTATAGAAGGAACTGGTTTGTTACTAAGAGCTGTAGTAGACTGTGTCTTCCTATAGAAGGAACTGGTCTGTTACTAAGAGCTAAAGTAGATTGTGTCTTCCTATAGAAGGAACTGGTCTGTTACTAAGAGCTAAAGTAGAATGTGTCTTCCTATAGAAGGAACTGGTCTGTTACTAAGAGCTGTAGTAGACTGTGTCTTCCTATAGAAGGAACTGGTTTGTTACTAAGAGCTGTAGTAGACTGTGTCTTCCTATAGAAGGAACTGGTCTGTTACTAAGAGCTAAAGTAGACTGTGTCTTCCTATAGAAGGAACTGGTTTGTTACTAAGAGCTGTAGTAGACTGTGTCTTCCTATAGAAGGAACTGGTCTGTTACTAAGAGCTGTAGTAGACTGTGTCTTCCTATAGAAGGAACTGGTTTGTTACTAAGAGCTGTAGTAGACTGTGTCTTCCTATAGAAGGAACTGGTCTGTTACTAAGAGCTAAAGTAGACTGTGTCTTCCTATAGAAGGAACTGGTCTGTTACTAAGAGCTAAAGTAGACTGTGTCTTCCTATAGAAGGTACTGGTCTGTTACTAAGAGCTGTAGTAGACTGTGTCTTCCTATAGAAGGAACTGGTTTGTTACTAAGAGCTGTAGTAGACTGTGTCTTCCTATAGAAGGAACTGGTCTGTTACTAAGAGCTAAAGTAGACTGTGTCTTCCTATAGAAGGAACTGGTCTGTTACTAAGAGCTGTAGTAGACTGTGTCTTCCTATAGAAGGAACTGGTCTGTTACTAAGAGCTAAAGTAGACTGTGTCTTCCTATAGAAGGAACTGGTTTGTTACTAAGAGCTAAAGTAGACTGTGTCTTCCTACAGAAGGAACTGGTCTGTTACTAAGAGCTGTGGTAGACTGTGTCTTCCTATAGAAGGAACTGGTTTGTTACTAAGAGCTGTAGTAGACTGTGTCTTCCTATAGAAGGAACTGGTCTGTTACTAAGAGCTAAAGTAGACTGTGTCTTCCTATAGAAGGAACTGGTTTGTTACTAAGAGCTGTAGTAGACTGTGTCTTCCTATAGAAGGAACTGGTTTGTTACTAAGAGCTGTAGTAGACTGTGTCTTCCTATAGAAGGAACTGGTCTGTTACTAAGAGCTAAAGTAGACTGTGTCTTCCTATAGAAGGAACTGGTTTGTTACTAAGAGCTGTAGTAGACTGTGTCTTCCTATAGAAGGAACTGGTCTGTTACTAAGAGCTGTAGTAGACTGTGTCTTCCTATAGAAGGAACTGGTTTGTTACTAAGAGCTGTAGTAGACTGTGTCTTCCTATAGAAGGAACTGGTCTGTTACTAAGAGCTAAAGTAGACTGTGTCTTCCTATAGAAGGAACTGGTCTGTTACTAAGAGCTAAAGTAGACTGTGTCTTCCTATAGAAGGAACTGGTCTGTTACTAAGAGCTGTAGTAGACTGTGTCTTCCTATAGAAGGAACTGGTTTGTTACTAAGAGCTGTAGTAGACTGTGTCTTCCTATAGAAGGAACTGGTCTGTTACTAAGAGCTAAAGTAGACTGTGTCTTCCTATAGAAGGAACTGGTCTGTTACTAAGAGCTGTAGTAGACTGTGTCTTCCTATAGAAGGAACTGGTCTGTTACTAAGAGCTAAAGTAGACTGTGTCTTCCTATAGAAGGAACTGGTTTGTTACTAAGAGCTAAAGTAGACTGTGTCTTCCTACAGAAGGAACTGGTCTGTTACTAAGAGCTGTGGTAGACTGTGTCTTCCTATAGAAGGAACTGGTTTGTTACTAAGAGCTGTAGTAGACTGTGTCTTCCTATAGAAGGAACTGGTCTGTTACTAAGAGCTAAAGTAGACTGTGTCTTCCTATAGAAGGAACTGGTTTGTTACTAAGAGCTGTAGTAGACTGTGTCTTCCTATAGAAGGAACTGGTCTGTTACTAAGAGCTGTAGTAGACTGTGTCTTCCTATAGAAGGAACTGGTTTGTTACTAAGAGCTGTAGTAGACTGTGTCTTCCTATAGAAGGAACTGGTCTGTTACTAAGAGCTAAAGTAGACTGTGTCTTCCTATAGAAGGAACTGGTCTGTTACTAAGAGCTAAAGTAGACTGTGTCTTCCTATAGAAGGAACTGGTCTGTTACTAAGAGCTGTAGTAGACTGTGTCTTCCTATAGAAGGAACTGGTTTGTTACTAAGAGCTGTAGTAGACTGTGTCTTCCTATAGAAGGAACTGGTCTGTTACTAAGAGCTAAAGTAGACTGTGTCTTCCTATAGAAGGAACTGGTTTGTTACTAAGAGCTAAAGTAGACTGTGTCTTCCTATAGAAGGAACTGGTCTGTTACTAAGAGCTGTAGTAGACTGTGTCTTCCTATAGAAGGAACTGGTTTGTTACTAAGAGCTGTAGTAGACTGTGTCTTCCTATAGAAGGAACTGGTCTGTTACTAAGAGCTAAAGTAGACTGTGTCTTCCTATAGAAGGAACTGGTCTGTTACTAAGAGCTAAAGTAGACTGTGTCTTCCTATAGAAGGAACTGGTCTGTTACTAAGAGCTGTAGTAGACTGTGTCTTCCTATAGAAGGAACTGGTTTGTTACTAAGAGCTGTAGTAGACTGTGTCTTCCTATAGAAGGAACTGGTCTGTTACTAAGAGCTAAAGTAGACTGTGTCTTCCTATAGAAGGAACTGGTTTGTTACTAAGAGCTGTAGTAGACTGTGTCTTCCTATAGAAGGAACTGGTCTGTTACTAAGAGCTGTAGTAGACTGTGTCTTCCTATAGAAGGAACTGGTTTGTTACTAAGAGCTGTAGTAGACTGTGTCTTCCTATAGAAGGAACTGGTCTGTTACTAAGAGCTAAAGTAGACTGTGTCTTCCTATAGAAGGAACTGGTCTGTTACTAAGAGCTAAAGTAGACTGTGTCTTCCTATAGAAGGAACTGGTCTGTTACTAAGAGCTGTAGTAGACTGTGTCTTCCTATAGAAGGAACTGGTTTGTTACTAAGAGCTGTAGTAGACTGTGTCTTCCTATAGAAGGAACTGGTCTGTTACTAAGAGCTAAAGTAGACTGTGTCTTCCTATAGAAGGTACTGGTTTGTTACTAAGAGCTGTAGTAGACTGTGTCTTCCTATAGAAGGAACTTGTCTGTTACTAAGAGCTGTAGTAGACTGTGTCTTCCTATAGAAGGAACTGGTTTGTTACTAAGAGCTGTAGTAGACTGTGTCTTCCTATAGAAGGAACTGGTCTGTTACTAAGAGCTGTAGTAGACTGTGTCTTCCTATAGAAGGAACTGGTTTGTTACTAAGAGCTGTAGTAGACTGTGTCTTCCTATAGAAGGAACTGGTCTGTTACTAAGAGCTAAAGTAGACTGTGTCTTCCTATAGAAGGAACTGGTCTGTTACTAAGAGCTAAAGTAGACTGTGTCTTCCTATAGAAGGAACTGGTCTGTTACTAAGAGCTGTAGTAGACTGTGTCTTCCTATAGAAGGAACTGGTTTGTTACTAAGAGCTGTAGTAGACTGTGTCTTCCTATAGAAGGAACTGGTCTGTTACTAAGAGCTAAAGTAGACTGTGTCTTCCTATAGAAGGTACTGGTTTGTTACTAAGAGCTGTAGTAGACTGTGTCTTCCTATAGAAGGAACTTGTCTGTTACTAAGAGCTGTAGTAGACTGTGTCTTCCTATAGAAGGAACTGGTTTGTTACTAAGAGCTGTAGTAGACTGTGTCTTCCTATAGAAGGAACTGGTCTGTTACTAAGAGCTAAAGTAGACTGTGTCTTCCTATAGAAGGAACTTGTCTGTTACTAAGAGCTGTAGTAGACTGTGTCTTCCTATAGAAGGAACTGGTTGTTACTAAGAGCTGTAGTAGACTGTGTCTTCCTATAGAAGGAACTGGTTTGTTACTAAGAGCTAAGTAGACTGTGTCTTCCTATAGAAGGAACTGGTTTGTTACTAAGAGCTGTAGTAGACTGTGTCTTCCTATAGAAGGAACTGGTTTGTTACTAAGAGCTGTAGTAGACTGTGTCTTCCTATAGAAGGAACTGGTCTGTTACTAAGAGCTGTAGTAGACTGTGTCTTCCTATAGAAGGAACTGGTTTGTTACTAAGAGCTGTAGTAGACTGTGTCTTCCTATAGAAGGAACTGGTTTGTTACTAAGAGCTAAAGTAGACTGTGTCTTCCTATAGAAGGAACTTGTCTGTTATAAGAGCTGTAAGTAGACTGTGTCTTCCTATAGAAGGAACTGGTTTGTTACTCAGAGCTGTAGTAGACTGTGTCTTCCTATAGAAGGAACTGGTTCTGTTACTAAGAGCTAAGTAGACTGTGTCTTCCTATAGAAGGAACTGGTTTGTTACTAAGAGCTGTAGTAGACCTGTGTCTTCCTATAGAAGGAACTGGTTTGTTACTAAGAGCTGTAGTAGACTGTGTCTTCCTATAGAAGGAACTGGTCTGTTACTAAGAGCTAAGTAGACTGTGTCTTCCTATAGAAGGAACTGATCTGTTACTAAGAGCTAAAGTAGACTGTGTCTTCCTATAGAAGGAACTGGTCTGTTACTAAGAGCTAAAGTAGACTGTGTCTTCCTATAGAAGGAACTGGTTTGTTACTAAGAGCTGTAGTAGACTGTGTCTTCCTATAGAAGGAACTGGTCTGTTACTAAGAGCTGTAGTAGACTGTGTCTTCCTATAGAAGGAACTGGTCTGTTACTAAGAGCTAAAGTAGACTGTGTCTTCCTATAGAAGGAACTGGTTTGTTACTAAGAGCTTAAGTAGACTGTGTCTTCCTACAGAAGGAACTAGTCTGTTACTAAGAGCTAAAGTAGACTGTGTCTTCCTATAGAAGGAACTGGTTTGTTACTAAGAGCTGTAGTAGACTGTGTCTTCCTATAGAAGGAACTTGTCTGTTACTAAGAGCTGTAGTAGACTGTGTCTTCCTATAGAAGGAACTGGTTTGTTACTAAGAGCTGTAGTAGACTGTGTCTTCCTATAGAAGGAACTGGTCTGTTACTAAGAGCTAAAGTAGACTGTGTCTTCCTATAGAAGGAACTGGTTTGTTTACTAAGAGCTGTAGTAGACTGTGTCTTCCTATAGAAGGAACTGGTTTGTTACTAAGAGCTGTAGTAGACTGTGTCTTCCTATAGAAGGAACTGGTCTGTTACTAAGAGCTAAAGTAGACTGTGTCTTCCTATAGAAGGAACTTGTCTGTTACTAAGAGCTGTAGTAGACTGTGTCTTCCTATAGAAGGAACTGGTTTGTTACTAAGAGCTGTAGTAGACTGTGTCTTCCTATAGAAGGAACTGGTTTGTTACTAAGAGCTGTAGTAGACTGTGTCTTCCTATAGAAGGAACTGGTCTGTTACTAAGAGCTAAAGTAGACTGTGTCTTCCTATAGAAGGAACTGGTTTGTTACTAAGAGCTGTAGTAGACTGTGTCTTCCTATAGAAGGAACTGGTTTGTTACTAAGAGCTGTAGTAGACTGTGTCTTCCTATAGAAGGAACTGGTCTGTTACTAAGAGCTAAAGTAGACTGTGTCTTCCTATAGAAGGAACTGGTCTGTTACTAAGAGCTAAAGTAGACTGTGTCTTCCTATAGAAGGAACTGGTCTGTTACTAAGAGCTAAAGTAGACTGTGTCTTCCTATAGAAGGAACTGGTCTGTTACTAAGAGCTAAAGTAGACTGTGTCTTCCTATAGAAGGAACTGGTTTGTTACTAAGAGCTGTAGTAGACTGTGTCTTCCTATAGAAGTAACTGGTCTGTTACTAAGAGCTGTAGTAGACTGTGTCTTCCTATAGAAGGAACTGGTCTGTTACTAAGAGCTAAAGTAGACTGTGTCTTCCTATAGAAGGAACTGGTCTGTTACTAAGAGCTGTAGTAGACTGTGTCTTCCTATAGAAGGAACTGGTTTGTTACTAAGAGCTGTAGTAGACTGTGTCTTCCTATAGAAGGAACTGGTCTGTTACTAAGAGCTGTAGTAGACTGTGTCTTCCTATAGAAGGAACTGGTCTGTTACTAAGAGCTGTAGTAGAACATGTCTTCCTATAGAAGGAACTGGTCTGTTACTAAGAGCTGTAGTAGACTTTGTCTTCCTATAGAAGGAACTGGTCTGTTACTAAGAGCTGTAGTAGACTGTGTCGTCCTATAGAAGGAACTGGTCTGTTACTAAGAGCTGTGGTAGACTGTGTCGTCCTATAGAAGGAACTGGTCTGTTACTAAGAGCTGTAGTAGACTGTGTCTTCCTATAGAAGGAACTGGTCTGTTACTAAGAGCTGTAGTAGACTGTGTCTTCCTATAGAAGGAACTGGTCTGTTACTAAGAGCTGTAGTAGACTGTGTCGTCCTATAGAAGGAACTGGTCTGTTACTAAGAGCTGTGGTAGACTGTGTCGTCCTATAGAAGGAACTGGTCTGTTACTAAGAGCTGTAGTAGACTGTGTTTTCCTACAGAAGGAACTGGTCTGTTACTAAGAGCTGCAGTAGACTGTGTCTTCCTATAGAATGAACTGGTTTGTTACTAAGAGCTGTAGTAGACTGTGTCTTCCTATAGAAGGAACTGGTCTGTTACTAAGAGCTGCAGTAGAACATGTCTTCCTATAGAAGGAACTGGTCTGTTACTAAGAGCTGCAGTAGAACATGTCTTCCTATAGAAGGAACTGGTCTGTTACTAAGAGCTGTAGGAGACTGTGTCTTCCTATAGAAGGAACTGGTCTGTTACTAAGAGCTGTAGTAGACTGTGTCTTCCTATAGAAGGAACTGGTTTGTTACTAAGAGCTGTAGTAGACTGTGTCTTCCTATAGAAGGAACTGGTCTGTTACTAAGAGCTAAAGTAGACTGTGTCTTCCTATAGAAGGAACTGGTTTGTTACTAAGAGCTGTAGTAGACTGTGTCTTCCTATAGAAGGAACTGGTCTGTTACTAAGAGCTGTAGTAGACTGTGTCTTCCTATAGAAGGAACTGGTTTGTTACTAAGAGCTGTAGTAGACTGTGTCTTCCTATAGAAGGAACTGGTCTGTTACTAAGAGCTAAAGTAGACTGTGTCTTCCTATAGAAGGAACTGGTCTGTTACTAAGAGCTAAAGTAGACTGTGTCTTCCTATAGAAGGAACTGGTCTGTTACTAAGAGCTGTAGTAGACTGTGTCTTCCTATAGAAGGAACTGGTTTGTTACTAAGAGCTGTAGTAGACTGTGTCTTCCTATAGAAGGAACTGGTCTGTTACTAAGAGCTAAAGTAGACTGTGTCTTCCTATAGAAGGTACTGGTTTGTTACTAAGAGCTGTAGTAGACTGTGTCTTCCTATAGAAGGAACTTGTCTGTTACTAAGAGCTGTAGTAGACTGTGTCTTCCTATAGAAGGAACTGGTTTGTTACTAAGAGCTGTAGTAGACTGTGTCTTCCTATAGAAGGAACTGGTCTGTTACTAAGAGCTAAAGTAGACTGTGTCTTCCTATAGAAGGAACTTGTCTGTTACTAAGAGCTGTAGTAGACTGTGTCTTCCTATAGAAGGAACTGGTTTGTTACTAAGAGCTGTAGTAGACTGTGTCTTCCTATAGAAGGAACTGGTTTGTTACTAAGAGCTAAAGTAGACTGTGTCTTCCTATAGAAGGAACTGGTTTGTTACTAAGAGCTGTAGTAGACTGTGTCTTCCTATAGAAGGAACTGGTTTGTTACTAAGAGCTGTAGTAGACTGTGTCTTCCTATAGAAGGAACTGGTCTGTTACTAAGAGCTAAAGTAGACTGTGTCTTCCTATAGAAGGAACTGGTCTGTTACTAAGAGCTAAAGTAGACTGTGTCTTCCTATAGAAGGAACTGGTCTGTTCCTAAGAGCTAAAGTAGACTGTGTCTTCCTATAGAAGGAACTGGTCTGTTACTAAGAGCTAAAGTAGACTGTGTCTTCCTATAGAAGGAACTGGTTTGTTACTAAGAGCTGTAGTAGACTGTGTCTTCCTATAGAAGGAACTGGTCTGTTACTAAGAGCTGTAGTAGACTGTGTCTTCCTATAGAAGGAACTGGTCTGTTACTAAGAGCTAAAGTAGACTGTGTCTTCCTATAGAAGGAACTGGTTTGTTACTAAGAGCTAAAGTAGACTGTGTCTTCCTACAGAAGGAACTAGTCTGTTACTAAGAGCTAAAGTAGACTGTGTCTTCCTATAGAAGGAACTGGTTTGTTACTAAGAGCTGTAGTAGACTGTGTCTTCCTATAGAAGGAACTTGTCTGTTACTAAGAGCTGTAGTAGACTGTGTCTTCCTATAGAAGGAACTGGTTTGTTACTAAGAGCTGTAGTAGACTGTGTCTTCCTATAGAAGGAACTGGTCTGTTACTAAGAGCTAAAGTAGACTGTGTCTTCCTATAGAAGGAACTGGTTTGTTACTAAGAGCTGTAGTAGACTGTGTCTTCCTATAGAAGGAACTGGTTTGTTACTAAGAGCTGTAGTAGACTGTGTCTTCCTATAGAAGGAACTGGTCTGTTACTAAGAGCTAAAGTAGACTGTGTCTTCCTATAGAAGGAACTTGTCTGTTACTAAGAGCTGTAGTAGACTGTGTCTTCCTATAGAAGGAACTGGTTTGTTACTAAGAGCTGTAGTAGACTGTGTCTTCCTATAGAAGGAACTGGTCTGTTACTAAGAGCTAAAGTAGACTGTGTCTTCCTATAGAAGGAACTGGTTTGTTACTAAGAGCTGTAGTAGACTGTGTCTTCCTATAGAAGGAACTGGTTTGTTACTAAGAGCTGTAGTAGACTGTGTCTTCCTATAGAAGGAACTGGTCTGTTACTAAGAGCTAAAGTAGACTGTGTCTTCCTATAGAAGGAACTGGTCTGTTACTAAGAGCTAAAGTAGACTGTGTCTTCCTATAGAAGGAACTGGTCTGTTACTAAGAGCTAAAGTAGACTGTGTCTTCCTATAGAAGGAACTGGTCTGTTACTAAGAGCTAAAGTAGACTGTGTCTTCCTATAGAAGGAACTGGTTTGTTACTAAGAGCTGTAGTAGACTGTGTCTTCCTATAGAAGTAACTGGTCTGTTACTAATAGCTGTAGTAGACTGTGTCTTCCTATAGAAGGAACTGGTCTGTTACTAAGAGCTAAAGTAGACTGTGTCTTCCTATAGAAGGAACTGGTCTGTTACTAAGAGCTGTAGTAGACTGTGTCTTCCTATAGAAGGAACTGGTTTGTTACTAAGAGCTGTAGTAGACTGTGTCTTCCTATAGAAGGAACTGGTCTGTTACTAAGAGCTGTAGTAGACTGTGTCTTCCTATAGAAGGGACTGGTCTGTTACTAAGAGCTGTAGTAGAACATGTCTTCCTATAGAAGGAACTGGTCTGTTACTAAGAGCTGTAGTAGACTTTGTCTTCCTATAGAAGGAACTGGTCTGTTACTAAGAGCTGTAGTAGACTGTGTCGTCCTATAGAAGGAACTGGTCTGTTACTAAGAGCTGTGGTAGACTGTGTCGTCCTATAGAAGGAACTGGTCTGTTACTAAGAGCTGTAGTAGACTGTGTCTTCCTATAGAAGGAACTGGTCTGTTACTAAGAGCTGTAGTAGACTGTGTCTTCCTATAGAAGGAACTGGTCTGTTACTAAGAGCTGTAGTAGACTGTGTCGTCCTATAGAAGGAACTGGTCTGTTACTAAGAGCTGTGGTAGACTGTGTCGTCCTATAGAAGGAACTGGTCTGTTACTAAGAGCTGTAGTAGACTGTGTTTTCCTACAGAAGGAACTGGTCTGTTACTAAGAGCTGCAGTAGACTGTGTCTTCCTATAGAATGAACTGGTTTGTTACTAAGAGCTGTAGTAGACTGTGTCTTCCTATAGAAGGAACTGGTCTGTTACTAAGAGCTGCAGTAGAACATGTCTTCCTATAGAAGGAACTGGTCTGTTACTAAGAGCTGCAGTAGAACATGTCTTCCTATAGAAGGAACTGGTCTGTTACTAAGAGCTGTAGGAGACTGTGTCTTCCTATAGAAGGAACTGGTCTGTTACTAAGAGCTGTAGTAGACTGTGTTTTCCTATAGAAGGAACTGGTTTGTTACTAAGAGCTGTAGTAGACTGTGTTTTCCTATAGAAGGAACTGGTTTGTTACTAAGAGCTGTAGTAGACTGTGTTTTCCTATAGAAGGAACTGGTCTGTTACTAAGAGCTGTAGTAGACTGTGTCTTCCTATAGAAGGAACTGGTCTGTTACTAAGAGCTGTAGTAGACTGTGTCTTCCTATAGAAGGAACTGGTCTGTTACTAAGAGCTAAAGTAGACTGTGTCTTCCTATAGAAGGAACTGGTCTGTTACTAAGAGCTGTAGTAGACTGTGTCTTCCTATAGAAGGAACTGGTCTGTTACTAAGAGCTGCAGTAGAACATGTCTTCCTATAGAAGGAATGGGTCTGTTACTAAGAGCTGCAGTAGAACATGTCTTCCTATAGAAGGAATGGGTCTGTTACTAAGAGCTGCAGTAGAACATGTCTTCCTATAGAAGGAATGGGTCTGTTACTAAGAGCTGCAGTAGAACATGTCTTTCTATAGAAGGAATGGGTCTGTTACTAAGAGCTGTAGTAGAACATGTCTTTCTATAGAAGGAATGGGTCTGTTACTAAGAGCTGCAGTAGAACATGTCTTTCTATAGAAGGAATGGGTCTGTTACTAAGAGCTGCAGTAGAACATGTCTTTCTATAGAAGGAATGGGTCTGTTACTAAGAGCTGTAGTAGAACATGTCTTCCTATAGAAGGAACTGGTCTGTTACTAAGAGCTGCAGTAGAACATGTCTTCCTATAGAAGGAACTGGTCTGTTACTAAGAGCTGTAGTAGAACATGTCTTCCTATAGAAGGAACTGGTCTGTTACTAAGAGCTGTAGTAGAACATGTCTTCCTATAGAAGGAACTGGTCTGTTACTAAGAGCTGTAGTAGAACATGTCTTCCTATAGAAGGAACTGGTCTGTTACTAAGAGCTGCAGTAGAACATGTCTTCCTATAGAAGGAACTGGTCTGTTACTAAGAGCTGCAGTAGAACATGTCTTCCTATAGAAGGAACTGGTCTGTTACTAAGAGCTGCAGTAGAACATGTCTTCCTACACTCTTAGAAAAAGAAATGCTGTCTGGATCAAAAAATTGTTCCAAGGCTGTACCCATCGGATAACCTTTTGAAGAACCCTTTTTTGTTCCAGGCAGAACACTTTTGTGTTCCATGAAGAACCTTTTCAACATAGGGTTTTACAATGAACCCCGATAAATGTATAACTGGAACCAAAAAGGGTTTGTATTTGTATTTATTATACAGTTGAAGTCGGAAGATGAAATACACTTAGGTTGGAGTTATTAAAACTCGTTTTTCAACCACTCCACAAATGTCTTGTTATCAAATTATAGTTTTGGCAAGTCAGTTAGGGCATCTACTATCTAATTTTTCCAACAATTGCTTCCTGACAGATTATTTAACTTATAATTAACTGCATCACAATGCCAGTGTGTCAGAGGTTTACATACACTAAGTTGACTGTGCCTTTAAATGGCTTGGAACATTCCAGAAAATGATGTCATGGCTTTAGAAGGTTCTGATAGGCTAATTGACATCATTTGAGTCCATTGGAGGTGTACCTGTGGATGTATTTCAAGGCCTACCTTCCACCTACCTCCTACCTCAGTGCCTCTTTGCTTGACATCAAGGGAAAATCAAAAGAAATCAGCCAAGGCCTAAAAACATTTTTTATACCTCCACATGTCTGGTTCATACTTGGGAGCAATTTCCAAATGACTGAAGGTACCACGTTCATCTGTACAAACAATAGTACGGAAGTATAAACACCATGGGACCACGCAGCCATCATACCGCTCAGGAAGGAGACGTGTTCTGTCTCCTAGAGATTAACGTATTTCGGTGCGAAAATTGGAATAGAGTTCCATGTAGTCATGGCTCTAGTGTAGTACTGTGGAATAGAGTTCCATGTAGTCATGGCTCTATGTAGTACTGTGGAATAGAGTTCCATGTAGTCATGGCTCTATGTAGTACTGTGGAATAGAGTTCCATGTAGTCATGGCTCTAATGTAGTACTGTGGAATAGAGTTCCATGTAGTCATGGCTCTAATATAGTACTGTGGAATAGAGTTCCATGTAGTCATGGCTCTAATGTAGTACTGTGGAATAGAGTTCCATGTAGTCATGGCTCTATGTAGTACTGTGGAATAGAGTTCCATGTAGTCATGGCTCTAGTGTAGTACTGTGGAATAGAGTTCCATGTAGTCATGGCTCTATGTAGTACTGTGGAATAGAGTTCCATGTAGTCATGGCTCTATGTAGTACTGTGGAATAGAGTTCCATGTAGTCATGGCTCTATGTAGTACTGTGGAATAGAGTTCCATGTAGTCATGGCTCTAATGTAGTACTGTGGAATAGAGTTCCATGTAGTCATGGCTCTAATATAGTACTGTGGAATAGAGTTCCATGTAGTCATGGCTCTAATGTAGTACTGTGGAATAGAGTTCCATGTAGTCATGGCTCTAATGTAGTACTGTGGAATAGAGTTCCATGTAGTCATGGCTCTATGTAGTACTGTGGAATAGAGTTCCATGTAGTCATGGCTCTATGTAGTACTGTGGAATAGAGTTCCATGTAGTCATGGCTCTATGTAGTACTGTGGAATAGAGTTCCATGTAGTCATGGCTCTAGTGTAGTACTGTGGAATCGAGTTCCATGTAGTCATGGCTCTATGTAGTACTGTGGAATAGAGTTCCATGTAGTCATGGCTCTAGTGTAGTACTGTGGAATTGAGTTCCATGTAGTCATGGCTCTATGTAGTACTGTGGAATAGAGTTCCGTGTAGTCATGGCTCTATGTAGTACTGTGGAATAGAGTTCCATGTAGTCATGGCTCTATGTAGTACTGTGGAATAGAGTTCCATGTAGTCATGGCTCTAATGTAGTACTGTGGAATAGAGTTCCATGTAGTCATGGCTCTAATATAGTACTGTGGAATAGAGGTCCATGTAGTCATGGCTCTAATGTAGTACTGTGGAATAGAGTTCCATGTAGTCATGGCTCTAATGTAGTACTGTGGAATAGAGTTCCATGTAGTCATGGCTCTATGTAGTACTGTGGAATAGAGTTCCATGTAGTCATGGCTCTATGTAGTACTGTGGAATAGAGTTCCATGTAGTCATGGCTCTATGTAGTACTGTGGAATAGAGTTCCATGTAGTCATGGCTCTAGTGTAGTACTGTGGAATCGAGTTCCATGTAGTCATGGCTCTATGTAGTACTGTGGAATAGAGTTCCATGTAGTCATGGCTCTAGTGTAGTACTGTGGAATAGAGTTCCATGTAGTCATGGCTCTATGTAGTACTGTGGAATAGAGTTCCGTGTAGTCATGGCTCTATGTAGTACTGTGGAATAGAGTTCCATGTAGTCATGGCTCTATGTAGTACTGTGGAATCGAGTTCCATGTAGTCATGGCTCTATGTAGTACTGTGGAATAGAGTTCCATGTAGTCATGGCTCTATGTAGTACTGTGGAATAGAGTTCCATGTAGTCATGGCTCTAGTGTAGTACTGTGGAATCGAGTTCCATGTAGTCATGGCTCTATGTAGTACTGTGGAATAGAGTTCCATGTAGTCATGGCTCTAGTGTAGTACTGTGGAATAGAGTTCCATGTAGTCATGGCTCTATGTAGTACTGTGGAATAGAGTTCCATGTAGTCATGGCTCTATGTAGTACTGTGGAATAGAGTTCCATGTAGTCATGGCTCTATGTAGTACTGTGGAATAGAGTTCCATGTAGTCATGGCTCTATGTAGTACTGTGGAATAGAGTTCCATGTAGTCATGGCTCTATGTAGTACTGTGGAATAGAGTTCCGTGTAGTCATGGCTCTATGTAGTACTGTGGAATAGAGTTCCATGTAGTCATGGCTCTATGTAGTACTGTGGAATAGAGTTCCATGTAGTCATGGCTCTATGTAGTACTGAGTGCCTCCCACGGTCTCTTCTGGACTTGGGGACTGTGGAAAGACATCTCGTGCCATGTCTTGTGAGGTATGCATAGATGTCCGTGCTATTCGCCAGTAGTTCAAACAGACGACTCAATACTTCTCACAAATACAAGTAGTGATGAAGTCAATCTCTTCTCCACTTTGAGCCAGGAGAGATGGACATGCATATTATTAATGTTAGCTCTCTGTGTACATCCAAGGGCCAGCTGTGATTTCCTGTTCTGAGCCAATTGCAACTTTTTGTGGCACCTGACCACACGATTGCACAGTAGTCCAGGTGCGACAAAACTAGGGCATGCAGGACCTGCCTTGTTGATAATGCTGTTAAGAAGGTAGAGCAGCGCTTTATTATTGACAGACTTCTCCCCATCTTAGCTACTGTTGTATCAATATGTTTTGATCCAGGGTAGCCTAGTGGTTACAACATATAGTTGAAGTTTATGGTTTAGTGAATGATTTGTCCCAAATACAATGCTTTTAGTTTTAGAAATATTTAGGACTAACGTATTCCTTGCCACCAACTCTGAAACTAACTGCAGCTTTTTGTTAAGTGTTGCAGTAATTTCAGTTACTGCAGTAGCTGATGTGCATAGTGTTGAGTCATCCGCATACATTGACACACTGGCTTTACTCAAAACCAGTGGCATGTTGTTAGTAAAGATTGAAAAAAGTAAGGGGTCTAGACAGCTGCCCTGGGGAATTCCTGATTCTACCTGGATTATGTTGGAGAGGCTTCAATTCAAGAACAACTTCTGTGTTCTGTTAGACATGTAACTCTTTATCCACAATATAGCAAGGGTGTAAAGTCCTAAGAGCAGCAAACTATGATTGAAAATGTCAAAAGCCGTACTGAAGTCTAATAAACAGCCCCCACAATCTTTTCATTTACACTTTTTCCCAGCCAATCTTCAGTTATTTGTGTAATTGCTGTTCTTGTTGAATGTCCTTCCCTATAAGTGTGCTGCAAGTCTGTTTGTCAATTTCTTTACTGTAAAATAGCATTGTATCTGTGCAATGCTGTGCAATGCTATTTAAATAGCATTATGTTAGTGCAGGGTGAACTGCAGAAAGAATGGAAAGCATAGAAATAGGTGACTTTTATCAATATAGTTGGCTCTATTTACTCTCAGATAAAAAATGCTAATTAGCATCATGCAAAACTACAAGTCCCTGCAAGCTCCTGCACATCATCTCTAGCTGACACCTTTGCTAACAGATATTGTGTCAATTTAAAACTTGCACAAAACAGTTCACGTAATTGTCCATTTAAAGAAATGTTTTTAATTAGATCATTAATATTACCTTTGCCTCGATTCGGCAGACATGGCATTTGCAGTGTTTATGATAGCCGCATTAGCAGCTAATTAGCATGTCATTTTGGGGGGGTAAATACAGGTGAACATAATGATAAAATTCACCTTGTCCTAGAGAGATTTACACGTTTAACCAAACGTCACGCCAGTGTAAGCCTACACAAAACCCAGCTCTTATTTTAAGTGTTTCTAAAATCCCATATGCGAAAAATGAATGGTGGAAAAACGATTGGAACCATTTCCCTGTTTGACCACTTGGTTTTATGGGTATTATATATATATATTATAACTCATACTGCGGTACTCTATCGGGTGCCATTTGGGATATAGATTCATTTTACTCCCATGTAGCTCAGTTGGTAGTGTGTGGTGGTTGCAGTGCCAGGGTTGTGGGCTCGATTCCTTCGGGGCTGACCAGTACGAAACAAAAGTATAAACATGTATGCACACTCACTACTGTACGTCGCTCTGGATAAGGTAAATGACTAAAATGTAAATGTACATTCTCTAGGGTAGGGGGCAGCATTCGGAATTTTGGATGAAAAGCATGCCCAACTTAAACTGCCGTCTACTCAGGCCCAGAAGCTAGGACATGCATATTATTAGTAGATTTGGATAGAAAACACTCTAAAGTTTCCGAAACTGTTAAAATAGTGTCACGGAGTATAACAGAACTGATTTGGCAGGTGAAAACCTGAGATAAATCCATCCAGGAAGTAGGATTTTTGTTGTTGTTGTAGTTTTCTATTCAATGCCATTACAGTATCCATTGACTTAGGACTCAAATTGCAGTTCCTATGTCTTCCACTAGATGTCAACAGTCTTTAGAAATCGTTTCAGGCTTGTATTCTGAAAAATGAGGGAGTAAGAGCAGTCTGAATGAGTGGACCCTACCGTGTCACAGAGCTTTTTCATGCGCATGTCCAAGAGAGTGCCTTTATTGTTTACCTTTTATATTGACAACGTTATTGTCCGTCGAAATATTATCGATTATTTAGGCTAAAAACAACCTGAGGATTGAATATAAACATCGTTTGACATGTTTCTATGAACTTTACGGATACAATTAGGATTTTTTTTGTCTGCCTGTTGTGACTGCGTTTCAGCCTGTGAATTACTGAAGAAAATGTGCGAACAAAACTGAGGTTTTTGGATATAAAGAGAGACTTTAAACAAAACAAACATTTATTGAGTAAATTAATGTCTTCTGAGTGCAACCATATGAAGATCATCAAAGGTAAGTGATTAATTTTATCTCTATTTCTGACTTATGTAACTCTTCTACTTGGCTGGTTACTGTTTGTAATGATTTGTCCGCTGGGCGATGTTCTCAAATAATCGCATGGTTTGCTTTCCCCCGAAAAGCCTTTTTGAAATCTGACACCGTGGTTGGATTCACAATAAGTTCATCTTTAAAGCTTTGTAAAATACTTGTATGTCTTCTGAATTTTTATAATTAGTATTTCTGTATTTGAATTTGGCGCTCTGCAATTTCACTGGATGTCGGCCAGGTGGGACGTCCCACATACCCTAGAGAGGTTTTTAACATCCTACTGAAAGAGCTGCAACTAGAAAAAGCAGAAGTAACAGCGGTTATACACGTCCATTACCAATCAGCTATAATAAATGAAGTAGTCATGTCAGTCACTTCCAAAATACAGTAAAATCATGTCGATTGGACTAGTTGAAATCTGACACAAACACAAGCCCTTCACCATGCAATCTAATGAATATATACTCTTTATTTTTGTTTAGACTTTTCATTCACGTTATTAATGAGAAAACTTGTCTTTGTTTCATAGCCTGGGTGTTATTCAGTGTTGTTATTCTGGTGGACTTAATTGATTTACTCTATTTGCAAATAACTGATGCACTGTCCATGATTAACTCTTCTGTTCATAGAAAAGGACAACAGACAGCCTCCTTGTTATTGGTATTTTATTCCATTAAAAACCTGAGAAGACTTCAAAGGCTGTGGACAGCAAAAACTACTGAATTAATTAACAATATAGAGTGAATGTGTATACAGCCGTCTACGTTTGCAAATGACTGTTGACTTGGAATAAACACTTATCAGAGCAGTGCAGACATCACTGCACACCTCAAAAAAGAAGTTGTGTCTGTTGACACAATGGATTTCTCCTTCAAAGAAAAAACATCCCCCTTCATAGGTATTTTCGGTTTACAAAGGCAAGCAGCCAGGCTCGGAAAATAAATATGCTTTTTTTTGTGGTTTTTTTGTGTGTCTTCCTGAGTTTACCACCATTTGTTGTTGGCATTGTGTAACAAGTACTAAATGAGGAGAGGAGAATGTATTATTTTTATGATGTGCCTCTCAATATCAATTAACTATTCAATATGTATGACAGGTCTATCTCTTTAGAAGTTGTTTTTCTTAATGATTTGTCCAGTACTTCACCTCACAGTCCAAACCAGTTGACTTCTTGACACTCAACACACTGTCTATTCTACTCAAGCTCTTCAATAATACCTCAAACAACTCCTCTTAGAAAACGCTTTGCTCTCAAACAATATTCTTTATAATGACAATGAATGAAAATGTTCTTATAAAATGGAGGAAGAAGCCGTTGGTTAGGGAGAGGAGCCACTTTAAATGGTAATTGTTCCACCACCTTGTTCCTGTATGAAAGCTGTTGCAGCCCAGCAGCTGTGGAATAAATGAAACCCATGCAGGCAGACAACCCCTAAGCATACATTCTCCCCAGCTCTTGAGCAGCACTTCCTCAATATTATATTCAGCCACCGATTAAAAAAAAAAACTTTTGAAGAGTACTTGTCACAAGACTTTCCCTCTTCTTTAAAAGAATAAACTGGTGTTAGTGCATGATGTTGTTCTGATGTCTAATTCCCCAATCATTCTCTTAACGTATGGGTTTGATGTCTGAATATATTTGAGTAATGGATCAGTGAATAAAAATAAAAAAAACACCCTTTTCACCCACAAGCAAATGAGTAAAGGAGTTTGCAGCTTGCCAAGGAGATGGATGCCCAATAGCCAGCCTTCTCTAAGTCTGAATACACAGTGTTGATTCACTTCAGAGATCAGAGAGGTAAATACATCACGTAGAAGACGTGTGAGGAGGAGGAGATTCTTAGAACAGCGGAACAATACCAAGGAATCTTTAGTTGAAGGACGTTCTATGAAATGATGTTGAACATTAAGTTCCCTCCCTTAAACTACCTAACTTTGGTACAGAGCGTTTTCTGTTGTCCGTTTTCTTTCTATCCTTGAATATAGTGTTCAGAGCACAAAGTGCTGTTCAACGGCATCCGTTCTCACAGAGGTAATTAAAATCATTGACATTCCCCTTTCAGCTCCCTGAGACCTGGAACCCAGACAATTTCAGGCAATAATAAGCAATATGAGGTGCTCCCGAGTGGTGCAGCGGTCTAAGGTACTGCATCTCAGTGTTAGAGTCTTCACTACAGACCTTGGTTCCATTCCAGGCTGTATCACAACCAGCTGTGATTGGGAGTTCCAGAGGGAAGCGCAGATTTGGCCCAGCGTCGTCCGGGTTAGGGTGTGGCTGGGGTAGGCTGTCACTGTAAATAGGAATTTGTTTGTTAACTGTTTTGCCTAGTTAAATAAACAAAAATGTGCTCATATTTATTTCTAAAGCAATGTCACACCCATGCAGTGGCTGTGTAACTTGCCCAATATTCTGCCTTTGTTTTGGGACAACATTCCGGAACTCTCCGGCTTGACATTTCTGGGTTAGAAGGGCCTAATACACCTGTCTCACATGATTTTGACATTAACACGTTTCTGCTGAAATGATCATGTTAGACTTTTAGCAAGTTATCTGTTGCATTAGTATGGTGATGAGCAGGGCATCGCCGTCTCTGCTTTAAAACAAAGACGATTCAGAGGGAGGATCATGGACAGAATCTAGTGGAAATTAGTGGAAGTCGAATGCATTTTCTCTGGTTACACATATATGTATTGAATTATAGCTGAATGACCACATTGTGGATGATATCATGATTTTAATGACCAATCTGACTTTCCTTACGTTATGATTAAAAGGGGTTCATAATATTTTGACAGGGACAGATAGATACCTAGAGTACGTCAGTTGAATTCAAATCTTGACTATAAAAATAAACCATGCTGTTGCCTAGGTCCTAAAGAGCAAAAATCAAGGAACACAAAAATGTTTCAGTCCAAGAAACTCATTCATCTGAATTTTATTTTTTTATTTTTTTATTAAATGGTACCTATTCCTTGATTGCCATCTCACATTTAGGACTTACAAAACACCATTGCTGTTCGTTGATGGTTGGCGGGGGGGGGGGAGAGAAATGTCCTAAATCAACATTTACCAACAGGGAGCCATTGGCTGATGATTCACTGCTGTATCTCCTATGATTCTCAGATGGAACACAGCAGCATGTGGAATAACGGCCAGCTGATTGGCACCTCGTCGGCTCGGCTCTCTGGGGCTGCTTTGGCTGCATAGCAGGGCCAATATGACTTTTATTGTTTTTCCATTACAGCCTATGTGGGCTGGGTCTGTGTCCCAAATGGAACCCTATTCCTTATGAGTACACTACCTATTGACCAGGGCCCATAGTGGTGTATTATGTGACCAGGGCCTACAATGGTGTATTATGTGACCTGGGCCTATAGTGGTGTACTATGTGACCAGGGCCTATAGTGGTGTATTATGTGACCAGGGCCTATAGTGGTATACTATGTGACCAGGGCCCAAAGTGGTGTATTATGTGACCAGGGCCTACAATGGTGTATTATGTGACCTGGGCCTATAGTGGTGTACTATGTGACCAGGGCCTATAGTGGTGTATTATGTGACCAGGGCCTATAGTGGTGTATTATGTGACCAGGGCCTATAGTGGTGTACTATGTGACCAGGGCCCATAGTGGTGTATTATGTGATCAGGGCCCATAGTGGTGTATTATGTGACCAGGGCCTATAGTGGTGTATTATGTGACCAGGGCCTATAGGGATGTACTATGTGACCAGGGCCCACAGTGGTGTACTATGTGACCAGGGCCCATAGTGGTAAACTATGTGACCAGGACCCACAGTGGTGTACTATGTGACCATAGCAGTGTACTATGTGACCAGGGCCCACAGCGGTGTACTATGTGACCAGGGCCCACAGTGGTGTACTATGTGACCACAGCGGTGTACTATGTGACCAAGGCCCACAGTGGTAAACTATGTGACCAGGGCCCACAGCGGTGTACTATGTGACCAGGGCCCACAGTGGTGTACTATGTGACCAGGGCCCACAGTGGTGTACTATGTGACCAGGGCCCACAGTGGTGTACTATGTGACCACAGCGGTGTACTATGTGACCAGGGCCCACAGTGGTGTACTATGTGACCACAGCGGTGTACTATGTGACTAGGGCCCACAGTGGTGTACTATGTGACCACAGCGGTGTACTTTGTGACCAGGGCCCACAGTGGTGTATTATGTGACCAGGGCCCACAGTGGTGTACTATGTGACCAGGGCCCACAGTGGTGTACTATGTGACCACAGCGGTGTACTATGTGTCCAGGGCCCACAGTCGTGTACTATGTGACCAAATCAGTGTACTCTGTGACCAGGGCCCACAGTGGTGTACTATGTGACCAGGGCCCACAGTGGTGTACTATGTGACCATAGCAGTGTACTATGTTACCAAGGCCCACAGTGGTGTACTATGTGACCACAGCGGTGTACTGTGTGACCAGGGCCCACAGTGGTGTATTATGTGACCAGGGCCCACAGTGGTGTACTATGTGACCAGGGCCCACAGTGGTGTACTATGTGACCAGGGCCCACAGTGGTGTACTATGTGACAACAGCGGTGTACTTTGTGACCAGGGCCCACAGTGGTGTATTATGTGACAAGGGCCCACAGTGGTGTACTATGTGACCAGGACCCACAGTGGTGTACTATGTGACCATAGCGGTGTACCATGTGACCAAGGCCCACAGTGGTGTACTATGTGACCACAGTGGTGTACTATGTGACCACAGTGGTGTACTATGTGACCAGGGCCCACAGTGGTGTACTATGTGACCACAGCGGTGTACTATGTGACCAGGGCCCACAGTGGTGTACTATGTGACTAGGGCCCACAGTGGTGTACTATGTGACCACAGCGGTGTACTTTGTGACCAGGGCCCACAGTGGTGTATTATGTGACCAGGGCCCACAGCGGTGTACTATGTGACCAGGGCCCACAGTGGTGTATTATGTGATCAGGGCCCACAGTGGTGTACTATGTCACCAGGGCCCACAGCGGTGTACTATGTGACCAGGGCCCACAGTGGTGTACTATGTGACCATAGCGGTGTACTATGTGATCAAGGCCCACAGTGGTGTACTATGTGACCAGGGCCCACAGTGGTGTACTATGTGACCACAGCGGTGTACTATGTGACCAGGGCCCACAGTGGTGTACTATGTGACTAGGGCCCACAGTGGTGTACTATGTGACCACAGCGGTGTACTTTATGACCAGGGCCCACAGTGGTGTATTATGTGACCAGGGCCCACAGCGGTGTACTATGTGACCAGGGCCCACAGTGGTGTATTATGTGACCAGGGCCCACAGTGGTGTACTATGTGACCAGGGCCCACAGCGGTGTACTATGTGACCAGGGCCCACAGTGGTGTACTATGTGACCATAGCGGTGTACTATGTGACCAAGGCCCACAGTGGTGCACTATGTGACCACAGTGGTGTACTATGTGACCAGGGCCCACAGTGGTGTACTATCTGACCACAGCGGTGTACTATGTGACCAGGGCCCACAGTGGTGTACTATGTGACTAGGGCCCACAGTGGTGTACTATGTGACCACAGCGGTGTACTTTGTGACCAGGGCCCACAGTGGTGTATTATGTGACCAGGGCCCACAGCGGTGTACTATGTGACCAGGGCCCACAGCAGTGTACTATGTGACCAGGGCCCACAGTGGTGTATTATGTGACCAGGGCCCACAGCGGTGTACTATGTGACCAGGGCCCACAGTGGTGTATTATGTGACCAGGGCCCACAGTGGTGTACTATGTGCCCAGGGCCCACAGCGGTGTACTATGTGACCAGGGCCCACAGTGGTGTACTATGTGACCATAGCGGTGTACTATGTGACCAAGGCCCACAGTGGTGTACTATGTGACCACAGTGGTGTACTATGTGACCAGGGCCCACAGTGGTGTACTATCTGACCACAGCGGTGTACTATGTGACCAGGGCCCACAGTGGTGTACTATGTGACTAGGGCCCACAGTGGTGTACTATGTGACCACAGCGGTGTACTTTGTGACCAGGGCCCACAGTGGTGTATTATGTGACCAGGGCCCACAGCAGTGTACTATGTGACCAGGGCCCACAGTGGTGTACTATGTGACCAGGGCCCACAGTGGTGTACTATGTGACCACAGCGGTGTACTATGTGACCAGGGCCCACAGTCGTGTACTATGTGACCAAATCAGTGTACTCTGTGACCAGGGCCCACAGTGGTGTACTATGTGACCAGGGCCCACAGTCGTGTACTATGTGACCATAGTGGTGTACTATGTTACCAAGGCCCACAGTTGTGTACTATGTGACCACAGCGGTGTACTATGTGACCAAGGCCCACAGTGGTGTACTATGTGACCACAGTGGTGTACTATGTGACCAGGGCCCACAGTGGTGTACTATCTGACCACAGCGGTGTACTATGTGACCAGGGCCCACAGTGGTGTACTATGTGACCAGGGCCCACAGTGGTGTACTATGTGACCACAGCGGTGTACTATGTGACCAGGGCCCACAGTCGTGTACTATGTGACCAAATCAGTGTACTCTGTGACCAGGGCCCACAGTGGTGTACTATGTGACCAGGGCCCACAGTGGTGTACTATGTGACCATAGTGGTGTACTATGTTACCAAGGCCCACAGTGGTGTACTATGTGACCACAGCGGTGTACTATGTGACCAGGGCCCACAGTGGTGTACTATCTGACCACAGTGGTGTACTATGTGACCAGGGCCCACAGTGGTGTACTATGTGACTAGGGCCCACGGTGGTGTAATATGTGACCACAGCGGTGTACTTTGTGACCAGGGCCCACAGTGGTGTATTATGTGACCAGGGCCCACAGCGGTGTACTATGTGACCAGGGCCCACAGCAGTGTACTATGTGACCAGGGCCCACAGTGGTGTACTATGTGACCAGGGCCCACAGTGGTGTACTATGTGACCACAGCGGTGTACTATGTGACCAGGGCCCACAGTCGTGTACTATGTGACCAAATCAGTGTACTCTGTGACCAGGGCCCACAGTGGTGTACTATGTGACCATAGCGGTGTACTATGTTACCAAGGCCCACAGTGGTGTACTATGTGACCACAGCGGTGTACTGTGTGACCAGGGCCCACAGTGGTGTACTATGTGACTAGGGCCCACAGTGGTGTACTATGTGACCACAGCGGTGTACTTTGTGACCAGGGCCCACAGTGGTGTATTATGTGACCAGGGCCCACAGCGGTGTACTATGTGACCAGGGCCCACAGCAGTGTACTATGTGACCAGGGCCCACAGTGGTGTATTATGTGACCAGGGCCCACAGCGGTGTACTATGTGACCAGGGCCCACAGTGGTGTATTATGTGACCAGGGCCCACAGTGGTGTACTATGTGCCCAGGGCCCACAGCGGTGTACTATGTGACCAGGGCCCACAGTGGTGTACTATGTGACCATAGCGGTGTACTATGTGACCAAGGCCCACAGTGGTGTACTATGTGACCACAGTGGTGTACTATGTGACCAGGGCCCACAGTGGTGTACTATCTGACCACAGCGGTGTACTATGTGACCAGGGCCCACAGTGGTGTACTATGTGACTAGGGCCCACAGTGGTGTACTATGTGACCACAGCGGTGTACTTTGTGACCAGGGCCCACAGTGGTGTATTATGTGACCAGGGCCCACAGCAGTGTACTATGTGACCAGGGCCCACAGTGGTGTACTATGTGACCAGGGCCCACAGTGGTGTACTATGTGACCACAGCGGTGTACTATGTGACCAGGGCCCACAGTCGTGTACTATGTGACCAAATCAGTGTACTCTGTGACCAGGGCCCACAGTGGTGTACTATGTGACCAGGGCCCACAGTCGTGTACTATGTGACCATAGTGGTGTACTATGTTACCAAGGCCCACAGTTGTGTACTATGTGACCACAGCGGTGTACTATGTGACCAAGGCCCACAGTGGTGTACTATGTGACCACAGTGGTGTACTATGTGACCAGGGCCCACAGTGGTGTACTATCTGACCACAGCGGTGTACTATGTGACCAGGGCCCACAGTGGTGTACTATGTGACCAGGGCCCACAGTGGTGTACTATGTGACCACAGCGGTGTACTATGTGACCAGGGCCCACAGTCGTGTACTATGTGACCAAATCAGTGTACTCTGTGACCAGGGCCCACAGTGGTGTACTATGTGACCAGGGCCCACAGTGGTGTACTATGTGACCATAGTGGTGTACTATGTTACCAAGGCCCACAGTGGTGTACTATGTGACCACAGCGGTGTACTATGTGACCAGGGCCCACAGTGGTGTACTATCTGACCACAGTGGTGTACTATGTGACCAGGGCCCACAGTGGTGTACTATGTGACTAGGGCCCACGGTGGTGTAATATGTGACCACAGCGGTGTACTTTGTGACCAGGGCCCACAGTGGTGTATTATGTGACCAGGGCCCACAGCGGTGTACTATGTGACCAGGGCCCACAGCAGTGTACTATGTGACCAGGGCCCACAGTGGTGTACTATGTGACCAGGGCCCACAGTGGTGTACTATGTGACCACAGCGGTGTACTATGTGACCAGGGCCCACAGTCGTGTACTATGTGACCAAATCAGTGTACTCTGTGACCAGGGCCCACAGTGGTGTACTATGTGACCATAGCGGTGTACTATGTTACCAAGGCCCACAGTGGTGTACTATGTGACCACAGCGGTGTACTGTGTGACCAGGGCCCACAGTGGTGTATTATGTGACCAGGGCCCACAGTGGTGTACTATGTGACCAGGGCCCACAGTGGTGTACTATGTGACCAGGGCCCACAGTGGTGTACTATGTGACCATAGCGGTGTACTATGTGACCAAGGCCCACAGTGGTGTACTATGTGACCACAGTGGTGTACTATGTGACCAGGGCCCACAGTTGTGTACTGTGTGACTACAGCGGTGTACTTTGTGACCAGGGCCCACAGTGGTGTATTATGTGGCCAGGGCCCACAGCGGTGTACTATGTGACCAGGGCCCACAGTGGTGTATTATGTGACCAGGGCCCACAGTGGTGTACTATGTGACCAGGGCCTATAGTGGTGTACTATGTGACCAGGGCCTATAGTGGTGTACTATGTGACCAGGGCCCACAGTGGTGTACTATGTGACCAGGGCCTATAGTGGTGTACTATGTGACCAGGGCCTATAGTGGTGTACTATGTGACCAGGGCCCACAGTGGTGTACTATGTGACCAGGGCCCACAGTGGTGTACTATGTGACCATAGCGGTGTACTATGTGACTAAGGCCCATAGTGGTGTACTATGTGACCAGGGCCCACAGTGGTGTATTATGTGACCAGGGCCCACAGCTGTGTACTATGTGACCAGGGCCCACAGTGGTGTACTATGTGACCACAGTGGTGTACTATGTGACCAGGGCCCACAGTGATGTACTATGTAGGGAATAGTGTGCCATTTGGGAGGCAGAAAAATAATTGATGCAGTTTCATCTATTTTATTATGCCTGAACATTAGATGAGTACTGTATATCCTCTGAGTGATAGTAAAGGTATGTTTCTCACATCAAGCCTATGGTGAACCCAAGTTGCCAAGTGGATTTAACGTGGCCCCTCAGGGCCCCCATATAATCCCCTCACACTTCAAAAGAACAAACATGTTTACAGTATTTGTGGCATTCATGCCATCGTGTAGTCGTAATTCCAGAACATTACAATTCACTACCAACACTGGTCAGACTGACTAACAACATGCTGGTGAAACATTTGTCATTCAGGCCTTCTAGATAGCTAGGGGAAAGCTGTGATTCGGTGTCTTTCAGTCTAGTCTTGATGAAGGGATTGAAGAGAATGGTTGAACTGAACTGACATAATAGTAGATTCAATGCAGAGTTGAGTTCAAATTGAGTTTCAGTTCATTCCTATGCAATACAGAGTTGAGTTCAAATTGAGTTTCAATTCATTCCTATTCAATGCAGAGTTGAGTTCAAATTGAGTTTCAGTTCATTTCTATGCAATACAGAGTTGAGTTCAAATTGAGTTTCAGTTCATTCCTATTCAATGCAGAGTTGAGTTCAAATTGAGTTTCAGTTCATTTCTATGCAATACAGAGTTGAGTTCAAATTGAGTTTCAGTTCATTCCTATTCAATGCAGAGTTGAGTTCAAATTGAGTTTCAGTTCATTCCTATGCAATACAGAGTTGAGTTCAAATTGAGTTTCAGTTCATTCCTATTCAATGCAGAGTTGAGTTCAAATTGAGTTTCAGTTCATTCCTATGCAATACAGAGTTGAGTTCAAATTGAGTTTCAGTTCATTCCTATTCAATACAGAGTTGAGTTCAAATTGAGTTTCAGTTCATTCCTATGCAATACAGAGTTGAGTTCAAATTGAGTTTCAGTTCATTCCTATTCAATACAGAGTTGAGTTCAAATTGAGTTTCAGTTCATTCCTATGCAATACAGAGTTGAGTTCAAATTGAGTTTCAGTTCATTCCTATTCAATGCAGAGTTGAGTTCAAATTGAGTTTCAGTTCATTCCTAAATTACACCTGTAACTGGATGTGATGGAAATGGCTCTATTAGAAGTATTCACGTGTTATGCCCAAGGTCATTGAAGGAGATGAGTTTTCATTGAAAGGTAAATTGTCCTACCTGATAAGGTTCAGCTAATTAGCAGTATTACAAATAATAACGATACTTCTACTACTACTACTAATAATAACAATATTAGTAACACCAATAATAACAGCAGTAATAATAATAATAACAGCAACAATAACAACAATAATAATAACACCAATAATAATTATAACACACAGAATAATAATAACACTAATAATAATAAATAACAATAATAATAATAACAAATAACACTATTTATAATAATAATAACAATAATAATAATAGTAACACAAATAATGATAATAGTAACAACAATAATAATAACAAGAATAACAACAATGATAATAACAACACCAATAATAATAATAATAATAATAAATAATAACACTAATAATAATAACAATAATAATAACAATAATAATAACAATAATAATAACAACAATAATAACAATAATAATAACAATAATAATAATAACAATAATAACAACAATAATAATAACAATAATAATAACAACAACAATAATAACAATAATAATACCAATAATAATAACAATAATAATGATAATAACACTAATAATAATAACAATAATAATAACAATAATAATAACAATAATAATAACAACAATAATAATAACAATAATAATAACAATAATAATAACAATAATAAGGATAATAACACTAATAATAATAACAATAATAATAACAATAATAATAACAATAATAATAACTATAATAATAGCAATAATAATGATAACAATAATAATAACAATAATAATGATAATAATATTAATAGCAATAATAATGATAATAATAATAATAACAATAATAATAACAATAATAATAGCAATAATAATAACAATAATAATAGCAATAATGATAATAGTAACACTAATAATAATAACAATACAACAATAGGGCAATTACATGTATCAGAAGGAAGTTTCTGTCTTCCCTCATCGAACTTGTTCTCAACTGGCCTATCTGGTTATATAAAGGTGAAATTTAAAAAATAGAACATCATCATAGAGATGTTATTGGTGTCTTTATGAAGTGGTTTCTTTATGAAGGGGTGTCTGTCTTCTCTCAGTGAATAGAACATTATCATAGAGATGTTATTGGTGTCTTTATGAAGTTGTGTCTTTATGAAGTGGTGTCTGTCTTCTCTCAGTGAATAGAACATTATCATAGAGATTTTATTGGTATCTTTATGAAGTGGTGTCTGTCTTCTCTCAGTGAATAGGACATTATCATAGAGATGTTATTGGTGTCTTTATGAAATGGTGTCTGTCTTCTCTCAGTTAATAGGACATTATCATAGAGATGTTATTGGTGTCTTTATGAAGGGGTGTCTTTATGAAGTGGTGTCTGTCTTTTCTCAGTGAGTAGAATATTAACATAGAGATGATGTTGGTGTCTATGGAGTGGTGTCTGTCTTCTCTCAGGGAATAGAATATTAACATAGCAATGCTGTTGTTGTCTTTATGAAGTGGTGTATGTCTTCTCTCAGTGAATAGAATATTAACATAGAGATGCTGTTGGTGTCTTTATAGAGTGAGTAACACAGTGCCTGCCTGAATAGACTGCGGGCCAGAACACAGAGTCTGATGATGTCATGCAGCATAGGATGAGCCATGGATTCTCTGAGCTCACATTGCTAAATGACAGTCTGCTAAATGACAGTCTGCTAAATGACTCAAACGTAACTGTAGTTGAAAGACGTGTTGAGGTTAGGGGAGGAAGACAGATCAGTAGAAGTGTTGAGGAAGACAGATCAGTAGAAGTGTTAAGGTTAGGTGAAGAAGACAGATTGATAGACGTGTTGAGGTTAGTGGAGGAAGACAGATTGATAGAAGTGTTGAGGTTAGGGGAGGAAGACAGATCAGTAGAAGTGTTGATGTTAGGGAAGGAAGACAGATTGATAGAAGTGTTGAGGTTAGGGGAGGGGAGGAAGACAGATCAGTAGAAGTGTTGAGGTTAGGGGAGGAAGACAGATCAGTAGATGTGTTGAGGTTAGGGGAGGAAGACAGATCAGTAGAAGTGTTGAGGTTAGGGGAGGAAGACAGATCAGTAGAAGTGTTGAGGTTAGGGGAGGAAGACAGATCAGTAGAAGTGTTGAGGTTAGGGGAGGGAGACAGATCAGTAGAAGTGTTGAGGTTAGGGGAGGGAGACAGATCAGTAGAAGTTTTGAGGTTAGCGGAGGAAGACAGATCAGTAGAAGTGTTGAGGAAGACAGATCAGTAGAAGTGTTAAGGTTAGGTGAAGAAGACAGATTGATAGACGTGTTGAGGTTAGTGGAGGAAGACAGATTGATAGAAGTGTTGAGGTTAGGGGAGGAAGACAGATCAGTAGAAGTGTTGATGTTAGGGAAGGAAGACAGATTGATAGAAGTGTTGAGGTTAGGGGAGGGGAGGAAGACAGATCAGTAGAAGTGTTGAGGTTAGGGGAGGAAGACAGATCAGTAGATGTGTTGAGGTTAGGGGAGGAAGACAGATCAGTAGAAGTGTTGAGGTTAGGGGAGGAAGACAGATCAGTAGAAGTGTTGAGGTTAGGGGAGGAAGACAGATCAGTAGAAGTGTTGAGGTTAGGGGAGGGAGACAGATCAGTAGAAGTGTTGAGGTTAGGGGAGGGAGACAGATCAGTAGAAGTTTTGAGGTTAGCGGAGGAAGACAGATCAGTAGAAGTGTTGAGGTTAGGGGAGGAAGACAGATCAGTAGAAGTGTTGAGGTTAGGGGAGGAAGACAGATCAGTAGAAGTGTTTAGGTTAGGGGAGGAAGACAGATCAGTAGAAGTGTTGAGGTTGGGGGAGGAAGACAGATCAGTAGAAGTGTTGAGGTCAGGGGAGGAAGACAGATCAGTAGTAGTGTTGAGGTTGGGGAGGAAGACAGATCAGTAGAAGTGTTGAGGTTAGGGGAGGAAGACAGATCAGTAGAAGTGTTGAGGTTAGGTGAGGAAGACATATTGATAGAAGTGTTGAGGTTAGGGAAGGAAGACAGATTGATAGAAGTGTTGAGGTTAGGGGAGGAAGACAGATCAGTAGAAGTGTTGAGGTTAGGGGAGGAAGACAGATCAGTAGAAGTTTTGAGGTTAGGGGAGGGGAGGAAGACAGATAGTAGAAGTGTTGAGGTTAGGGGAGGGGAGGAAGACCGATAGTAGAAGTGTTGAGGTTAGGGGAGGAAGACAGATCAGTAGAAGTGTTGAGGTTAGGTGAGGAAGACAGATTGATAGAAGTGCTGAGGTTAGGTGAGGAAGACAGATTGATAGAAGTGCTGAGGTCAGGGGAGGAAGACAGATCAGTAGAAGTGTTGAGGTCAGGGGAGGAAGACAGATCAGTAGAAGTGTTGATGTTGGGGAGGAAGACAGATCAGTAGAAGTGTTGAGGTTAGGGGAGGAAGACAGATCAGTAGAAGTGTTGAGGTTAGGGGAGGAAGACAGATCAGTAGAAGTGTTGAGGTTAGGGGAGGGGAGGAAGACAGATCAGTAGAAGTGTTGAGGTTAGGGGAGGAAGACAGATCAGTAGAAGTGTTTAGGTTAGGGGAGGAAGACAGATCAGTAGAAATGTTGAGGTTGGGGCAGGAAGACAGATCAGTAGAAGTGTTGAGGTTGGGGGAGGAAGACAGATCAGTAGAAATGTTGAGGTTAGGGGAGGAAGACAGATCAGTAGAAGTATTGAGGTTAGGTGAGGAAGACAGATTGATAGAAGTGCTGAGGTTAGGGGAGGAAGACAGATCAGTAGAAGTGTTGAGGTTAGGGGAGGAAGACAGATTGATAGAAGTGTTGAGGTTAGGGGAGGAAGACAGATCAGTAGAAGTGTTGAGGTTAGGGGAGGAAGACAGATTGATAGAAGTGTTGAGGTTAGGGGAGGAAGACAGATCAGTAGAAGTGTTGAGGGGAGGCAGGAAAAGACAGATGAAACAGTGAAGTGAGGGACTGCTAGTCTTAGGGCATATCCACAAAATCAGGTGTGTAGTGTTATGCTAATGTTTAATAGTTAGTGCCTTGGGCGAAACAGAAAAAGCCATTGGGGTCAATGTTCTTCAGTCTCTGGAGCAATGGAGTGGCATAGCTATTTTTATTGGCCCCTCCCCTATAGAATGTTATAATGTTCTGTCCTCTTGTGCATTATCTTCATCAGCATGGATGGAATTCTATGTATGTATGAATAGTATGAATAGTATGAATAGCATAGTATGAATCCACTCAATTTCACCGTACTTTAGTTTTCAGAGTTGCATACAAAAGGAAATATACATTTTAACACTGAAATAATGTCGTAAGAGTGGATATTACCGTAGCTGCGTTTGTTTCAATGGAGTCTGAATCGGGAGTCTTTCGTTACTGTGTGAGTTGAAATGAACTCCAGCAGAATCCCAGGGAGAGAGCTGTAGGATCCTCCTGACTTCTTACTCTGGAGAAATCACCTCATATTTCTAGTATATTTTCTTTCTGTGTTGTTGTGGATCCTCCAATGACAGTGCGTTGACAAGGAGCCTGCACTCAGCTCGCCAAAACAGGAACTTACCGTCAGAAACAGAAACATTAACACAAACCTCAAACATATAACTACCTCTGTGATTTTTTTTGAGAGGGAGTTACAGTCACCTGAAAAAGGCATTTTGTTGTTGCCGTTAACGTGTATACCCAAACGGTACTATGTATGGCTGGAGAAACGGCAGTGAAGTCAACGTCAAAAACTAGTCACATACCTCTGGTTTATTGAATCAAAACGTGTCAGTGTGCTTTCATGTTATTCGGTGATACACTGTTATAGTTTCCTGTTCCAACACACTGATATATATATATATATATATATATATATATATATATATAAATGATCCATGGTTAGCAGTGAACTCTTTCTCTGAAAGCTTTGCCCTTTCCGGGACAACCCCTGGACAGACAGCCAGTGGACCTATCACTGAGTAGAAATAGGACAGAATTCATAATTCAAGAGAGGTTTTAGTGAAAAATTAATACTTGCCCCATGAGGAGACAATGTACCGCTTCAAAAAAGGCAAACCTTTAAAGAGAAGATATGTGTGGGGGCCTGAAGTACAGTTGTCTGCCCCTCGTATTAATAATGTTCTCACACAACATGTGTGTGTGTGTGTGTGTGTGTGTGTGTGTGTGTGTGTGTGTGTGTGTGTGTGTGTGTGTGTGTGTGTGTGTGTGTGTGTGTGTGTGTGTGTGTGTGTGTGTGTGTGTGTGTGTGTGTGTGGCCACACCTTATGGATTACACATTTAAGCAGCACCTGAATTGCTTGCCAATATTTTTGGCCCGCGAAAGTAATTTACATTTTACTGGAGGTCATTGTTCCTGGTTCGAGAATGTAAGTCAGGGTAAATTGAAAGCCTCGTTACTTTAGATGGATTTACTTCAGAAACACAAATGAAAAACCCAGCAGTAGACGGTTGCTTATCTTTTACCATCCCCTCTGTGGCGATGTGGTGTTAAAGATTATACAGCGTCTTAGATCACTCATGTACAGAGATGATGACACCAGCGTTTGGCATCTTGCTTCCTGCCTGCCAGTTAACAGTTGAAAGATGGACTCCGTTGACGCCATTGTATCCACTTACTATCTGCCTGACCACTGAGCCAATAACAATAATGTATGGCTAAGGGAAACAGGAAGTAATCATTAAAGACTGCAAAATATATAACATATTCAGTGGCACATAGTTTATTTGCCCTCCTTCTCTCCTCCATGGAAATGCATTGAAGGTACAGATTATTCAGAGAGCAGAGAAGCACTTCAATGTTTATTTGATTAATTCTTGTTTTCCATAATAATTGGGAGCACAATGGGTCAGTGTGATAAATGCTTGTTACATGTATAGAATGTAACCAGTCTAACACACGGCTTGTAGCTAGTTCGCTGTCCTTTGTGAAGGCCTCTTTTCATTTGAATCACAAAACTGACCGTACAATAAACTTACTAGAGTATACTACAGGTACTATGGTTCAACAACTACTGCTCATCCAGGTGGACACATTAGGCCATTTACCCTTCTATAGGCCCAAAGTATGTCAGTGTAAGCTAGTGCGTTTTCTATGTAATTTCTCTCCTCAGACAATATCTATAGGTTAAATCTCACTCTATCAAACTATTTCATCTACTTTCTATAAAAGTTTACTACAGTCTCCATTTTACCACAAATCTGCAGTCACAAACATTTCAGACATTTCCTTTAGCTGCAATGAATTTTAAGGGAAGAACAGGTTTAGTTTCCTCCGGATAAATAGACGTGAGTTACTTCTCTGTAGCTACACACCTACACAATATATATAATCACTGTTCTTTGCCAAGATCAAAAATGTGACCATTTTGATGGAATACCGTTCCTCCTTCAGTCTAGCAACCTCTGCCATTATGGTGATTAGGGCTGATTGTTCTGCTAGTCCCATGCTGTGCCTGCATCCTAAACGTCACCCTACGCCTTAGGTAGCACACTACTTTTGACCGTATCCCTATGAGATACCTTATGGGGCCCTGGTTGAAAAAAAATAGTGCCCTATATAGGGAATAGGGTGGCGTTTTTGGGACGGGGGTGTATGTGTGTTTGGTCAGCACTGATTGTGTTGATGCTGACAGCCCCCATGATCACCGTTCGTCCGTCAGTCCTCAAGGTCATCTCACGTAACGAAGGAGATCAATCAGTACTGTCACCACGACAACGCAGAAAGAAAAAAAGAAAAAAAAGTCAAGGGTCACCACAGATAGAATAAAAACAGCTTGGCCCATTATTGTTGTTTCTGTTTGCATTGATTGAAATCAGAGTTATAGAGTAGTATGCCTTTTATCATGCTGTCAGACTTTTAGAAAGAAAGAATAGCTGTGGAGTTGGATGCCTCTTCCATGAATGGATGCTGTCGGGACTTGGAAAGTAAATTGTGGATGTAAATTTAAAAAAAGATTAGCCCATGACTGACTAATTGCTGATTATTTTTTTGTTGATAGAAATACTAGCTACAGAGCAGAGCAGTAGGTATAACTTGTTGCACATTTCTATGCGGTCAGACAGAAAGTAAAAGGAGAGGGGAGTTGAACAGCATGGCTGGATGATTGACTACTGCATTTATATTCAATTAAGTCTATATATTGTCCAAGGGGGTGTTTATGTCGAGAGAAAAAAAAATCTGTCTCTTCAATCCAGCAACATGTATTTAATCAACACTAACAAAAAGAGCGAAACAAGTGTTTGACACAGGGTGTTCTGGGTAATCCTTTCTTTCTCTGTGCACTTTGTCCTATCTTTGTTCCTTTGTTATTTGTTTGGGTGTTCTAATCTCAACCCAGTCAATAATATTCTTTGTTGTCTGAAATTGTGTGTCAAAAAACAAAAAAAAACAACAGACATTGTCCTTTGTTGAAAGTACCTCTCTGTGACTTTTCTGTTCTCAACTCCCAGATAAAGCAATCATTAGATGTTGTTTTCTACCTGCAATTACTCTCAGTTACAATGGGTCAAATACGAGAGAACAGGAGAGGGGGAGAGATGGAGCGGACTAGGGTAGATGGATTGCAGGAGTGGAACAGTATGGGTCCCTGAAGTGCTGATAAATACATACTCAGCTCAGGGACTGGCCATTGTGTGACGATGAACCTTGGTGAATGCATCAAATGAAATTAGCCTGGAGTATATATGAATGACCTTTTTCCTCCTTATCTCAGATGCATTGTCTGTTTTAAGGAGCCCATTCGTTACCTGCTGTTGAAAAGTAGAAAGACAGAGGAAAAAGGACAATGCCATCCTCACCAATGCAGTCTTCTCTATGAGAGCTGGGCCGGTGAAATCCATAACAAAGTAACTGTGATAAACACCATTCATAACATTATTTTAGACATTTCACAATGTTATCCTAATTCCTCCACTTCATGTACAATTACACTACTGTACTGCACCGTCACATACACAATAATGGCTATGTCAGAGGCTCTGACAATCAATCATGTCCAATCTGTCCTACACAGCCACCTTGACCTCCCTGATACATCAGCCAAACCTCCTACACAGCCATGTTGACCTCCCTGATACATCAGCCAAACCTCCTACACAGCCATGTTGACCTCCCTGATACATCAGCCAAACCTCCTACACAGCCATGTTGACCTCCCTGATACATCAGCCAAACCTCCTACACAGCCATGTTGACCTCCCTGACACATCAGCCAAACCTCCAACACAGCCACGTTGACCTCCCTGACACATCAGCCAAACCTCCAACACAGCCACGTTGACCTCTCTGATACATCAGCCAAACCTCCAACACAGCCACGTTGACCTCCCTGATACACCAGCCAAAGCTCCAACACAGCCACGTTGACCTCCCTGATACACCAGCCAAACCTCCTACACAGCCACGTTGAACTCCCTGACACATAGAACCTACATCTTTCCAATGCACACAACCCTTTTTCATTGCCTCACAATTTCATATTGACTCTCTCTCGCCCACTGCTCATGCCCTTGTCGCTGGTGACAATGACAACGCTTGTCACCCTTTATTGCCTTCTCCGAGATTATACCCTTCCTTATCTTCTGATAAAAGTAAAGAAAAACGAAATAAAATTGGGTTAGCTGCAAATAACTGGGGTAATTTAATCTCCATAGTAACCAACTCTGAAGGCTCTGGAAACTGTTTGGCTAGATATACACCGCTGAATGGGATATGTCATGGTTTCCATACAGACGGATGCTGTGATGGTTTTTACTGTGGCATTTCACTTATTACCCTGCCTGTTTACATTCCATGGGAAACATGGGATACGCCTGTCTGTCTTTTAAGTTTGTAATTTCATAAATATATCATGAAATCATGTGCAACCCATCTCTGAAACTATCAATCACTCATGAGATGGGTCTTGAGGGGCTGAAATATGAATGTTGAGAGAGTGCTGAGGAAATTAAACACATCCAGGGAGTATTTAATATGTGGTTATTTTTTTCTATGATTCTCGTGTCAAATGAAACATGGTCTTCTTACACAAAATGATGCTTGTGACTAGGTCTGTAGTGGAAAAAAATAGCATCGGTCCCTTTTGTCTAGTGCCTATGGGGTTAAACAGTCCCATTATTAATAATGGCCATCCATTTGCCTATCCTGATGTACAGTTGGAGTGTTGAGGCAATAGAAGATGATAAAGTCTTGGTAATTACAAACTACATTATTTATCCGTCTCTCTTTATTTATTTTGTGGGCAGGTCTTAATTGTGAACCTGTTGCTAATGTTATTTATTTAAATGAGGCAAGTCAGTTAAGAACAGATTCTTAATTTCAATGATGGCCTAGGAACAGTGGGTTCACTGGCCTAGGAACAGTGGGTTAACTGGCCTAGGAACAGTGGGTTAACTGGCCTAGGAACAGTGGGTTAACTGGCCTAGGAACAGTGGGTTAACTGGCCTAGGAACAGTGGGTTAACTGGCCTAGGAACAGTGGGTTAACTGGCCTAGGAACAGTGGGTTAACTGGCCTAGGAACAGTGGGTTAACTGGCCTAGGAACAGTGGGTTAACTGGTCTAGGAACAGTGGGTTAACTGGCCTAGGAACAGTGGGTTAACTGGTCTAGGAACAGTGGGTTAACTGGTCTAGGAACAGTGGGTTAACTGGTCTAGGAACAGTGGGTTAACTGGTCTAGGAACAGTGGGTTAACTGGTCTAGGAACAGTGGGTTAACTGGCCTAGGAACAGAGGGTTAACTGGCCTAGGAACAGTGGGTTAACTGGTCTAGGAACAGTGGGTTCACTGGCCTAGGAACAGAGTGTTAACTGGCCTAGGAACAGAGGGTTAACTGGCCTAGGAACAGTGGGTTAACTGGCCTAGGAACAGTGGGTTAACTGGCCTAGGAACAGTGGGTTAACTGGCCTAGGAACAGTGGGTTAACTGGTCTAGGAACAGTGGGTTAACTGGCCTAGGAACAGTGGGTTAACTGGTCTAGGAACAGTGGGTTAACTGGCCTAGGAACAGTGGGCTAACTGGCCTAGGAACAGTGGGTTAACTGGCCTAGGAACAGTGGGTTAACTGCCTTGTTCAGTGGAAGAACAGCAGATTTTTACCTTGTCAGCTCTGGGGTTTGATCTTGCAACCTTTTGGTTACTAGTCCAACACTCTAACCACTAGGGTATCTGCCGCCCCAGGAAGCCTAGCTATGGTGGTATGGTGGTAAACATCCTTGTATTTGTTCAGGTCTTAATTGTGAACTTGTTTCAGATATAACCAGCTATGGTGGTAAACATCCTTGTATTTGTTTGGGAAATGTTTCTAATTCAGATTCCACCCCCTAAGGTCAATGTCCGCGACCCGCAAAAATAGAATGAGCATAATAAAACGTTTCTCCAAAAATCTGTCAGTTTAGGTTAGAGATATCTGTGGTGAAAGGTGACGGAGCTAGAGCAGTGTTTTTCAGACCGTGACACATCCCGACAATCGTTCTTGTCAAAAAATCGACTGTAGCGTTCGAACGGTTTAGCAAATTACAAACTATTACGACCCCCACTATCGAAAGATAAAACTCTCAACGTACACATTTGGTGTTCTCCTTTTGACACCCCGAAAGCGTTTTGGGCCCCCCCCCAGTACCAGTTGAAAGAAAATGATGGAAGTACACAGAACCAAAAGTTTGGACACACCTACTCATTCAAGGGTATTTCTGTATTTTAACTATTTTCTACATTGTAGAATAATAGTGAAGACTTCAATTATGTGTTATGAAATAACACACATGGAATTATGTAGTAACAAAATATATATTTTAGACCTTAGATTCTTCTAATTAGCCACCCTTTGTCTTGATGACAGCTTTGCACACTCTTGACCAGATCACCCACTGACCAGATCACCCACTGACCAGATCACCCACCGACCAGATCACCCACCGACCAGATCACCCACCGACCAGATCATCCACTGACCAGATCACCCACTGACCAGATCACCCACTAATCAGATCACCCACTGACCAGAGCACCCACTAACCAGATCACCCACGAACCAGAGCACCCACTAACCAGATCACACACCAACCAGAGCACCCACTAACCAGAGCACCCACTAATCAGAGCACCCACTAACCAGAGCACCCACTAACCAGATCACCCACTAACCAGATAACCCACTAACCAGAGCACCCACTAACCAGATCACCCACCAACCAGATCACCCATTAACCAGATCACCCACTGACCAGATAACCCATTGACCAGATCACCCACTAACCAGATCACCCACTAACCAGATCACCCACTAACCAGATCACTCACTAACCAGATCACCCACTAACCAGATCACCCACTGACCAGATCACCCACGAACCAGATCACCCATTGACCAGATCACCCACTGACCAGAGCACCCACTAACCAGAGCACCCACTAACCAGAGCACCCAGTAATCAGAGCACCCACTGACCAGATCACGCACCAAACAGATCACCCACTGACCAGATCACCAACTAACCAGAGCACCCACTTACCAGAGCACCCACTAAGCAGATCACCCACTAACCAGAGCACCCACTAACCAGATCACCCACGAACCAGAGCACCCACTAACCAGATCACCCACGAACCAGAGCACCCACTAACCAGATCACACACCAACCTGAGCACCCACTAACCAGAGCACCCACTAATCAGAGCACCCACTAACCAGAGCACCCACTAACCAGATCACCCACTAACCAGATCACCCACTAACCAGATAACCCACTAACCAGAGCACCCACTAACCAGATCACCCACCAACCAGATCACCCATTAACCAGATCACCCACTGACCAGATAACCCATTGACCAGATCACCCACTAACCAGATCACCCACTAACCAGATCACCCACTAACCAGATCACTCACTAACCAGATCACCCACTAACCAGATCACCCACTGACCAGATCACCCACGAACCAGATCACCCATTGACCAGATCACCCACTGACCAGAGCACCCACTAACCAGAGCACCCACTAACCAGAGCACCCAGTAATCAGAGCACCCACTGACCAGATCACGCACCGACCAGATCACCCACTGACCAGATCACCAACTAACCAGAGCACCCACTTACCAGAGCACCCACTAAGCAGATCACCCACTAACCAGAGCACCCACTAACCAGATCACCCACGAACCAGAGCACCCACTAACCAGATCACCCACGAACCAGAGCACCCACTAACCAGATCACACACCAACCAGAGCACCCACTAACCAGAGCACCCACTAATCAGAGCACCCACTAACCAGAGCACCCACTAACCAGATCCCCCACTAACCAGATCACCCACTAACCAGATAACCCACTAACCAGAGCACCCACTAACCAGATCACCCACCAACCAGATCACCCATTAACCAGATCACCCACTGACCAGATAACCCATTGACCAGATCACCCACTAACCAGATCACCCACTAACCAGATCACCCACTAACCAGATCACTCACTAACCAGATCACCCACTAACTAGATCACCCACTGACCAGATCACCCACGAACCAGATCACCCATTGACCAGATCACCCACTGACCAGATCACCCACTAACCAGATCACCCATTGACCAGATCACCCACTGACCAGATCACCCACTAACCAGATCACCCACTAACCAGATCACCCACTAACCAGATCACCCACTAACCAGAACACCCATTGACCAAAATGGCAGCATTTTCCCTACATAGTTCACTGCTTTTGACCGGAGCCTGAGGCACCACCTACTGAGGCACAACCTACTGAGGCACCACCTACTGAGGCACCACCTACGGAGGCACCACCTACTGAGGCACCACCTATTGAGGCACCATCTACTGAGGCACTGCACCACCCACTGAGGCACCACCTACTGAGGCACCACCTATTGAGGCACCACCTACTGAGGCACCATCTACTGAGGCACTGCACCACCCACTGAGGCACCACCTACTGAGGCACCACCTATTGAGGCACCACCTACTGAGGCACCACCTAATGAGGCACCACCTATTGAGGCACCACCTACCAAGGCACCACCTACTAATGCACCACCTATTGAGGCACCACCTACTGAGGCACCACCTACTGAGGCACCACCTACTGAGGCACCACCTACTGAGGCACCACCTACTGAGGCACCACCAATTGAGGCACCACCTATTGAGGCACCACCTATTGAGGCACCACCTACTGAGGCACCACCTGCCGAGGCACCACCTACTGAGGCACCACCTATTGAGGCACCACCTACTTAGGCACCACCTACTAATGCACCGCCTATTGAGGCACCACCTACTGAGGCACCACCTATTGAGGCACCACCTACTGAGGCACCACCTACTGAGGCCCCACCTACTGCGGCACCACCTACTGAGGCACCACCTATTGAGGCACCATCTGCTGAGGCACCACCTACTGAGGCACCACCTACTGAGGCACCACCTATTGAGGCACCACCTATTGAGGCACCACCTACTGAGCCACCACCTACTGATGCACCACCTACTGAGGCACCACCTACTGAGGCACCACCTACTATATTGAAAGTAGTGCACTGCAAAGGGAATAGGGTGTCTTTCGGGTCGTAGCCCTGTTCCCTGTGGAGTGGAAACTGATACAGACTCCATTCCCTTTGAGCTGTTTAATGTGTAATGTCACAAACAGACATAGCAGCACTCCTCCTCTGGCTGTTGTCACAGCAGCAATGACATCTCTCACTGTGACTTCACCCAGGGAAGGCACTGCCGCACCAAATACCTTACCCTCGTATTATGTGAAGTTCTCCATTCTTTGTACCGATCACTTATGTTTTGAGGGGGAGGCACTAGTGTTCCTTGCAAATGTATTGAGGCTTTGTCGCGTGTGTGTGTGTGTGTGTGCGTGTGCGTGTGTGTGTGTGTATGTTGAATAATGGGTACCTATTTTAATGTTGTTTTTGCCTTCAGGAAAAAAAAAAAGACAGAACAATTCCTTGGCAAAGACAACTACAACAGAAAAAAAATCACTGCTATCAAATGATTGACTCAGGGAATTTCGTAAGGACTTGGCCTGATTGTGCTTGTTCAGTGAGATGCATCATTTTTTTCCCCCTTTAATGAAGTTAGTGAACCTCTGAAAGGTGACACATTTACTGCTCAGGAGATGTATTCATTCAGACTCAAAGGCTGGGGGGGCTGAGCATGCCATTATTGAGAGGGTTTAGGTCTCTATTCAATCTGGATTGATGAAGCGTTACATATCGTGCGCTATAAATGCGTTTACCGTAAATTCAGTCTTCCCCTTAACACAGGAGCATTGCCTTTGAATGTCAACCACTTCAGCGATACAGATTGAATCCGGCTCTATATTTCAGATCAGACTCCATGCACCAGGGGACTCCATGTATCTCCTGGCAATTTGAATGAATCTACACATTTTTCACCAGTTCTTGGTCATTATAAGCAGGTTGGCTTTTGTTATATTCAATAAATTAATATATAGCTCCTCACTTAAAGAATGCAATTAAGTATTGCAAACAAATAGGATTTGGGAGTTTGGGTTGGATATCAGTAATCACCCCTCAAAAGTTTGGCTATGTAATTGGAATGGAGCGGTAATACAATAACTTCACTATTGAGAAAAATCATTGTTTAAAATTTTGAGCTGACTAGGGAATTTAATTAAACAGAGCATGCTCAACTTCGAATGTGAGATCTCAAAGCCATAGACACAGACCTAGGACCATTCAATTATTTATAACAGTGTTACTTATGCCTATATGCAAAATTATCTCTATGAGATCTCTATGAGAAGCCGAGACCTGGAGGACTTGATGTGATGTCATAGCAAGGACCTCTCCTCTTTTCCTCTGAGTGTCTCAGACCATAACACCATGGGTTCCTGTTTGCTGTGTTGCATACTGTTTTACATTCTAATTACCAGAGTTGACAGGTTTTATTGCTGGGGCTCAATGTTGAGGCCTCTATCTCTTCCTGGACTCATTTCACATGTGATGTCAGCTTGAGCATAATGAGATAAGATAGTTGGAGTGCCTTGATTTCTCCCTCCCTGATTTCTCCCTCCCCGCTTTCTCCCTCCCCAAATCCCTTATCACTCATAACTATACTCATTGTACCTTGCACCTCAAATATGCTAACAAGAATCCTAACAATAATCCTAAATGTGGATTCATGTGATTTTGTAATGTTCACATTTTTGAGTTATTGTAACTGACCAGATTTATTGAATGTCGAATAGATCACAGAACGCAAGGTGTGCCATGGTGACAGTGATTTTTAAAAAATGCTTTGGGATTGTAAGAAATATTTAAAGATAACACACAATGCAGAGGACTAGAGGTCAAGGGAGGGAATAGGGAATTAACGATCAATGGAAATAATTGTTTTCCACTTTACTATCTGTTTAGCTATACATTGAGCCTGCAAGGAATTCTAATTGGTCAACCAAAGGCTACGGTTGGGGGATAATAATTACATCCTACCACTTTGTTCTGTGGAGAATCACTGAGGACAGGGAAGAATGAACATCAACCATCTACTTCCCAGCATAACAACTATGATTTGTTATCTTTGAATAAACCTATTTTTCTCCCCCTGATTTGCTTTGGGGTCTGTGTTATTGAGGGATAAAGTCAACTGCTAACAGGATGTTCTTTTAAATATTGAATACAGTAAAGTCAATCTCAGACACCAACACCAGAGACAGTTATTCTCAACTTCAAATAATCTCCTGGGAATTCCTTGTCTGTTGTAGGTAAACACAGGGAACCAATGGAAATTAAATGGAACAGCAATGGAAATTAAATGGAACACCAATGGAAATTAAATGGAACACCAATGGAAATTAAATGGAACACCAATGGAAATTAAATGGAAATTAAATGGAAATTAAATGGAACACCAATGGAAATTAAATGGAACACCAATTGAAATTAAATGGAAATTAAATGGAAATTAAATGGAAATTAAATGGAAATTAAATGGAAATTAAATGCTGCTGTTTTTCTTCTTCTGGGATGATTCAAACATATATTACTGCCATTCATTTCTACAACAGGTTGACATTTACAGGTCACCTTCAGTTAAACATCTAACAGGTTAACATTTACAGGTCACCTTCAGTTAAACATCTAACAGGTTAACATTTACAGGTCACCTTCAGATAAACATCTAACAGGTTAACATTTACAGGTCACCTTCAGTTAAACATCTAACAGGTTAACATTTACAGGTCACCTTCAGTTAAACATCTAACAGGTTAACATTTACAGGTCACCTTCAGTTAAACATCTAACAGGTTGACATTTACAGGTCACCTTCAGTTAAACATCTAACAGGTTGACATTTACAGGTCACCTTCAGTTAAACATCTAACAGGTTAACATTTACAGGTCACCTTCAGATAAACATCTAACAGGTTAACATTTACAGGTCACCTTCAGATAAACATCTAACAGGTTAACATTTACAGGTCACCTTCAGATAAACATCTAACAGGTTATCATTCTCTTCTTGTCTTTTTCATATTTTATTCTCTTTTGTTTAATGTCTTTGTGCTGCAGCCATAGTTGAGGTGAACCTGGCCAAGGCGCTGGCGGAAGCCTCAGAGACGTGCACCCAGGAATGTCTGATCCTGGGCCACTCCGACAGCTGCTGGATGCCCCCCTCCCTGGTGACCCAGTTCCAGTCTCCGTCCAACACGGGTACCCTGCCTACCCTGCCCTCCTTTGGCTTCCAGCACCAGCAGAGCTCCCCATGGGCCAGAGGAGCCAAGGCGGATGGGCGTCAGTGCCATACCCTGGGCAGGTCTGTGCCCAAAGACGATCTGGCTAAAGGGATGAACCGGCCGCAGTTCTACAACACTCTGGAAAGACACTGCAGCAGCAAGAGTAAGGAGTCTGACCCCATCAAGGTCATCCCTCTGGCAAGCTTTTCCTCATCTTCGTCAGGCCAGCAGACCCCAGCCAACGGAGGATCCTCTGCCTTCTTACATGAGCATCAGCTGTAAGGGACCAGAGTAACACCAACCAGTTTGTCTAAAATATCTTGGTGTATATTTAACATCAGTAGTAAGGGGCTGTAAGGGGACAGAGTAACACCAACCAGTTTGTCTAAAATATCTTGGTGTATATTTAACATCAGTAGTAAGGGGCTGTAAGGGGACAGAGTAACACCAACCAGTTTGTCTAAAGTATCTTGGTGTATATTTAACATCAGTAGTAAGGGGCTGTAAGGGGACAGAATTTGTCTATTGTATCTTGATGGTTTCTGATTAATGTGTGAACATGGAATGTGGAGGAAGGGACAAAACTGTTCCTCTGTCTCCACAATGTTGTTCCTCACTCTCCACACTGTTGTTCCTCACTCTCCACAATGTTGTTCCTCAGTCTCCACAATGTTGTTCCTCAGTCTCCACAATGTTGTTCCTCAGTCTCCACAATGTTGTTCTTCAGTCTCCACAATGTTGTTCCTCACTCTCCACACTGTTGTTCCTCACTCTCCACAATGTTGTTCCTCAGTCTCCACAATGTTGTTCCTCAGTCTCCACAATGTTGTTCTTCAGTCTCCACAATGTTGTTCCTCACTCTCCACACTGTTGTTCCTCACTCTCCACAATGTTGTTCCTCAGTCTCCACAATGTTGTTCCTCAGTCTCCACAATGTTGTTCCTCAGTCTCCACAATGTTGTTCCTCAGTCTCCACAATGTTGTTCCTCAGTCTCCACAATGTTGTTCCTCACTCTCCACACTGTTGTTCCTCAGTCTCCACAATGTTGTTCCTCAGTCTCCACAATGTTGTTCCTCAGTCTCCACAATGTTGTTCCTCAGTCTCCACAATGTTGTTCCTCAGTCTCCACAATGTTGTTCCTCAGTCTCCATTTTCCTCAGTCTCCACAATGTTGTTCCTCACTCTCCACACTGTTGTTCCTCATTCTCCACAATGTTGTTCCTCAGTCTCCACAATGTTGTTCCTCACTCTCCACAATGTTGTTCCTCAGTCTCCACACTGTTGTTCCTCAGTCTCCACAATGTTGTTCCTCAGTCTCCACAATGTTGTTCCTCAGTCTCCACAATGTTGTTCCTCAGTCTCCACACTGTTGTTCCTCACTCTCCACAATGTTGTTCTTCAGTCTCCACAATGTTGTTCCTCACTCTCCACACTGTTGTTCCTCAGTCTCCACAATGTTGTTCCTCACTCTCCACAATGTTGTTCCTCAGTCTCCACAATGTTGTTCCTCAGTCTCCACAATGTTGTTCCTCACTCTCCACACTGTTGTTCCTCACTCTCCACAATGTTGTTCCTCAGTCTCCACAATGTTGTTCCTCACTCTCCACACTGTTGTTCCTCACTCTCCACAATGTTGTTCCTCTGTCTCCACAATGTTGTTCCTCACTCTCCACACTGTTGTTCCTCACTCTCCACAATGTTGTTCCTCAGTCTCCACAATGTTGTTCCTCAGTCTCCACAATGTTGTTCCTCAGTCTCCACAATGTTGTTCTTCAGTCTCCACAATGTTGTTCCTCACTCTCCACACTGTTGTTCCTCACTCTCCACAATGTTGTTCCTCAGTCTCCACAATGTTGTTCCTCAGTCTCCACAATGTTGTTCTTCAGTCTCCACAATGTTGTTCCTCACTCTCCACACTGTTGTTCCTCACTCTCCACAATGTTGTTCCTCAGTCTCCACAATGTTGTTCCTCAGTCTCCACAATGTTGTTCCTCAGTCTCCACAATGTTGTTCCTCAGTCTCCACAATGTTGTTCCTCAGTCTCCACAATGTTGTTCCTCACTCTCCACACTGTTGTTCCTCAGTCTCCACAATGTTGTTCCTCAGTCTCCACAATGTTGTTCCTCAGTCTCCACAATGTTGTTCCTCAGTCTCCACAATGTTGTTCCTCAGTCTCCACAATGTTGTTCCTCAGTCTCCACAATGTTGTTCCTCAGTCTCCACAATGTTGTTCCTCACTCTCCACACTGTTGTTCCTCATTCTCCACAATGTTGTTCCTCAGTCTCCACAATGTTGTTCCTCACTCTCCACAATGTTGTTCCTCAGTCTCCACACTGTTGTTCCTCAGTCTCCACAATGTTGTTCCTCAGTCTCCACAATGTTGTTCCTCAGTCTCCACAATGTTGTTCCTCAGTCTCCACACTGTTGTTCCTCACTCTCCACAATGTTGTTCTTCAGTCTCCACAATGTTGTTCCTCACTCTCCACACTGTTGTTCCTCAGTCTCCACAATGTTGTTCCTCACTCTCCACAATGTTGTTCCTCAGTCTCCACAATGTTGTTCCTCAGTCTCCACAATGTTGTTCCTCAGTCTCCACAATGTTGTTCCTCAGTCTCCACACTGTTGTTCCTCACTCTCCACAATGTTGTTCCTCAGTCTCCACAATGTTGTTCCTCACTCTCCACAATGTTGTTCCTCAGTCTCCACAATGTTGTTCCTCACTCTCCACACTGTTGTTCCTCAGTCTCCACAATGTTGTTCCTCAGTCTCCACAATGTTGTTCCTCACTCTCCACAATGTTGTTCCTCAGTCTCCACAATGTTGTTCCTCACTCTCCACACTGTTGTTCCTCAGTCTCCACAATGTTGTTCCTCAGTCTCCACAATGTTGTTCCTCACTCTCCACAATGTTGTTCCTCACTCTCCACAATGTTGTTCCTCAGTCTCCACAATGTTGTTCCTCACTCTCCACACTGTTGTTCCTCACTCTCCACAATGTTGTTCCTCACTCTCCACAATGTTGTTCCTCACTCTCCACAATGTTGTTCCTCACTCTCCACAATGTTGTTCCTCACTCTCCACAATGTTGTTCCTCACTCTCCACAATGTTGTTCCTCACTCTCCACAATGTTGTTCCTCACTCTCCACAATGTTGTTCCTCACTCTCCACAATGTTGTTCCTCACTCTCCACAATGTTGTTCCTCACTCTCCACAATGTTGTTCCTCACTCTCCACAATGTTGTTCCTCACTCTCCACAATGTTGTTCCTCACTCTCCACAATGTTGTTCCTCAGTCTCCACAATGTTGTTCTTCAGTCTCCACAATGTTGTTCCTCACTCTCCACAATGTTGTTCCTCACTCTCCACACTGTTGTTCATCACTCTCCACAATGTTGTTCCTCAGTCTCCACAATGTTGTTCCTCACTCTCCACACTGTTGTTCCTCAGTCTCCACAATGTTGTTCCTCAGTCTCCACACTGTTGTTCCTCAGTCTCCACAATGTTGTTCCTCAGTCTCCACACTGTTGTTCCTCAGTCTCCACACTGTTGTTCCTCACTCTCCACACTGTTGTTCCTCAGTCTCCACAATGTTGTTCCTCAGTCTCCACAATGTTGTTCCTCAGTCTCCACAATGTTGTTCCTCACTCTCCACACTGTTGTTCCTCAGTCTCCACAATGTTGTTCCTCAGTCTCCACAATGTTGTTCCTCAGTCTCCACAATGTTGTTCCTCACTCTCCACAATGTTGTTCCTCACTCTCCACACTGTTGTTCCTCAGTCTCCACAATGTTGTTCCTCACTCTCCACACTGTTGTTCCTCACTCTCCACAATGTTGTTCCTCAGTCTCCACAATGTTGTTCCTCAGTCTCCACACTGTTGTTCCTCATTCTCCACAATGTTGTTCCTCAGTCTCCACAATGTTGTTCCTCAGTCTCCACAATGTTGTTCCTCACTCTCCACAATGTTGTTCCTCACTCTCCACAATGTTGTTCCTCAGTCTCCACAATGTTGTTCCTCAGTCTCCACAATGTTGTTCCTCACTCTCCACAATGTTGTTCCTCAGTCTCCACAATGTTGTTCCTCACTCTCCACAATGTTGTTCCTCAGTCTCCACAATGTTGTTCCTCACTCTCCACAATGTTGTTCCTCAGTCTCCACAATGTTGTTCCTCAGTCTCCACAATGTTGTTCCTCACTCTCCACAATGTTGTTCCTCAGTCTCCACACTGTTGTTCCTCAGTCTCCACAATGTTGTTCCTCAGTCTCCACACTGTTGCACAGAAGTGGATCTGACAATGGCTGTAATCATATAAACGGTATTCCTATACCAAAGTAGATCCACAACAGAAACAAAATATATAAAACATCTTAATTTATGTTTGGTAGAGATTTTTGCTGATGAGTAATCAAAAATAATTTGACCACCTATGCGTATTGGAACCAGCTCAGCGGAACCTTCCTCCACACAATTTACTTAACGATAAACGAAATGCAAACACACAGTATAGCTTTGTGAACCCAAGGTGAATGTTGTATATGTCCAATCTCTGGTGAAATATTGCTTAGTGTATCCAGCAAGACATTCAGCTCCAGCTCCAACTGATGATCCAAGTTACTTTTTGCTCTCGTCTGAATATGTTTATAGAATCCCGTCTTGTTCAGGGGTCTGCAGACACATACCTAAGACTCAATGGACAAAAAAATGTTTCACTCTGTGTCGTGCTAACACTTTATATAAACATACAGTACATGGGCCACCCCCCATGATATGCCCAACACTGTTTCTCTTCAGATGTTTCTTGTATGGCGAGTTATGATGCCTTTGACACCCCTTTCCCTGTTCTCTATTGCAAACCTATTCCTTTTCTACATTATCTTCCCCACCTAATAGGAAGCTACTCATTTGCTACATTATCTCCCACACATAATAACAACCTATTCATTTTCAACATTATCTTCCCTGCCTAATAGGAACCTATTCATTTTCTACATGATCTTCCCCACCTAATAGGAACCTACTCATTTTCTACATGATCTTCCCCTGTAATAACCACCTACTAATGTTCTACATGATCTTTCCCCTGTAATAACAAACTACTAATTTCAACATTATCTTATCCTCCTAATAAAAACATACTTATTTTCTACATGATCTTTCCCCTGCAATAACAAACTTCTAATTTCAACATTATCTTACCCTCATAATAACAACATACTTATTTTCTACATGATCTTTCCCCTGTAATAACAAACTACTAATTTTCAACATTATCTTACCCTCCCAGTAAGAACCTACTAATTTTCTACATGATCTTTCCCATTGTAATAAGAACCTACACATGTTCTACATTATCTCCTGAGAAGAAGCCTTGAACAGCACAGACAGAGGTTCCATGCAAGGAGCTATAACTTTTCTCTTTTTTACTTTCCCACCATTATTTCACTTCATTTATCTTCCTTTCATATAATATAACGTGTATTGTACGCATCGTAAATGAGTGCTATGGAGACAATTAAGAACATCTCCTAGTTGTCTAGTTACTTTGAGCTGTGATCTCCACAGTAAGTATTAGCTGTGGTTGACAGGCTCTGTGGTAGTTGTCTACTCTCACTGAAACATAATGTATTTCTAGTAGTCAGGTAATGAAAAAGTGGAGACATATACAGAGTCTGGATGCAAATAGCTTTTTATTTGCTTTAATTCATGCCCCTATCTCGTCAGGATAATAACCACTACAATGAGAGTTTCTGTATCCATATGCAAGCACCTTAAACTCAAAGGATGAATTTACCATATTCACATATTGACATACACCCTTTTGTAAAAATGATTTATCATAGTTTCAAGGGAGTTCATTCTGGATAACCACTGACTGTCATGGATTCGGTAAACATTGCATGACCATCACCAGTTAACATATTTAAATTAAAAGTGTCCTCTAGTGGCTTGTGAAAGAAACAGGACATGTTTAGGGTACCATTCTCCCTGCAGGGTTAGACAGTAACAGGACATGTTTAGGGTACCATTCTCCCTGCAGGGTTAGACAGTAACAGGTCATGTTTAGGGTACCATTCTCCCTGCAGGGTTAGACAGTAACAGGACATGTTTAAGGTACCATTCTCCCTGCAGGGTTAGACAGTAACAGGACATGTTTAGGGTACCATTCTCCCTGCAGGGTTAGACAGTAACAGGACATGTTTAGGGTACCATTCTCCCTGCAGGGTTAGACAGTAACAGGACATGTTTAGGGTACCATTCTCCCTGCAGGGTTAGACAGTAACAGGACATGTTTAGGGTACCATTCTGCCTGCAGGGTTAGACAGTAACAGGACATGATGAGGGTACCATTCTCCCTGCAGGGTTAGACAGTAACAGGACATGATGAGGGTACCATTCTCCCTGCAGGGTTAGACAGTAACAGGACATGATGAGGGTACCATTCTCCCTGCAGGGTTAGACAGTAACAGGACATGATGAGGGTACCATTCTCCCTGCAGGGTTAGACAGTAACAGGACATGATGAGGGTACCATTCTCCCTGCAGGGTTAGACAGTAACAGGACATGATGAGGGTATCATTCTCCCTGCAGGGTTAGACAGTAACAGGACATGATGAGGGTACCATTCTCCCTGCAGGGTTAGACAGTAACAGGACATGTTTAGGGTACCATTCTCCCTGCAGGGTTAGACAGTAACAGGACATGTTTAGGGTACCATTCTCCCTGCAGGGTTAGACAGTAACAGGACATGATGAGGGTACCATTCTCCCTGCAGGGTTAGACAGTAACAGGACATGTTTAGGGTACCATTCTCCCTGCAGGGTTAGACAGTAACAGGGCATGATGAGGGTACCATTCTCCCTGCAGGGTTAGACAGTAAAGTGTGTCTGCGCTTGGTTGAGACTCTGCTTGCATTCAGATTACACTTCGGGTCAGGTATCCATCAGTGTAGAAATGCATTAGCGAAGCCGGGGTTTGTGAAATTACGTGTGTCATAAGAGTGTTATGTGGAAGGGTCAAGGTCAGGGTCAATTTCATCTCACTTCTGGTCAATTAAGGAAATGTATTGAATTTGTATTAATGAATTGAATAAATCCTACTCATTGAACACGGTTAACCTACTGTCCAACCAAGTCCCAATCACGAATTGGATTTCAATTCCTTTTTTTTGCGGAGTAATGTTTTCTTTCTGTGTCATCCTGAAACAGCTCCTCGCTGCGGTTAAATGTTAAACACATTTGTCTTTCATCAAAGACAACAAGTACAGACAGGACAGAGTACGCTGACATATGCAAACAAATCCCAAAACACTTGCTTCCTTCAGACAGTGACAGTGACAGTGAACACAGGCCTGCCAATGTGTGCCGTGTGATTCAGTAACATTCCAACTGCATATGCTGTAGAATGATGATATTGACACTTATTAAACTACGACTGAAACACACAAAATCACACAATATACTTACAGTATATATACTGAACAAAAATATAAACGCAACATGTACAATGTTGGTCCCATATTTCCTGAGCTGAAATAAAAGATCCCTGAAATGTTCCATATGCACAAAAAGCTAATTTCTCCCAAATTTATGGCACAAATTGGTTTACATCCCTGTTAGTGAGCACTTCTCCTTTGTCAAGAAGCTGATTAAACGGCATGATCATTACACAGGTGCACCTTGTGCTGGGGGGGCCACTCTAAAAGGCCACTCTAAAATGTACAGTTTTGTCACACAACACAATGCCTCAGATGTCTCAAGTTTTGAGGGGCCATGCAATTGTTATGCTGACTGCAGGAATGTCCACCAGAGTTGATGCCAGAAAATGTAATGTCAATTTCTCTACCATAAGCCGAGTCCAACGTCACTTTAGAGAATTTGGCGTTATGTCCAACCGCAGACCACTTGTAACCATGCCAGCCCAGGACCTCCACATCCAGCTTCTTCAAAAGCAGGATCATCTGAGACCCACCACCCAGACAGCTGATGAAACTGTGGGTTTGCACAACCAAAGAATTTGTGCACAAACTGTCAGAAACCATCTCAGGGAGCTCATCTGTGTGCTCATCGTCCTCACCGGGGTCGTGACCTGACAGCAGTTTGGCTTCGTAACCAACTTCAGTGGGCAAATGATCACCTTCGATGGTTACTGGCACACTAGAGATGTGTGCTCTTCATGAATGAATCCCGCTTTAAACCGTACTGGGCAGATGCCAGACAGCGTGTATGGCGTCATGTGATCGAGAGGTTTGCTGATGTCAACATTGTGATCAGAGTGCCCTATGGTTGTGGTGGGGTTATGGTATGGGCATGAATAAGCTATGGACAATGAACACAATTGCATTTTATCAATGGCAATTTGAATAAACAGAGATAGTGTGACGAGATATCCTGTGGCCCGTTCATCAACTCATGTTTTAGCATGATGATGCACAGCCACATGTCGCAAGGATCTCTACACAATTCCTGGAAGCTGAAAATGTCCCAGTTCTTCCATGACCTGAGTACTCACCAGACATGTTATCCATTGAGCATATTTGGAATGCTCAGTATTGACGTGTACGACAGCATGTTCCAAATTCCCATCAATATCCAGCACAGCCATTCCACAGGCCACAATCAACAGCCTGATCAACTCTATGCAAAGGAGATGTGTCACGCAGCATGAGGAAAATGGTCACACCAGATACTGACTGGTTTTCTGATCCACGCCCCTACTTTCTTTTTTTTTAAAGGTATCTGTGACCAACCGATCTGTATTCCCAGTCATGTGAAATCCATAGATTAGGATGTAATGAATTCATTTCAATTGACTGATTTCCATGACCTGTAAGTCAGTAAAATCGTTGAAATTGTTGCATGTTGCGTTGATATTTTTTGT